>NC_053434.1:107534977-107761749 GCF_007990345.1 Gossypium hirsutum
AACACGATAAAAATATAACTCAAAACAAAAGAGATGCAATGAGAGGATCGTAAATTTAAATCGAATTTTCAACTTTCGACAAAAAGACAAGAAATAATCAACACGTGGCTTGACTCTCTTATTGTCCCCAGCGGAGTCGCCAAGCTGTTGACACCATTTTTTGGATGAAAACGGGGTCGACTTGGATTTAAAAAATGAAAACGGGAGTCGCCACCAATCCTTTTTTGATGAGGTGTGATCGGGTCACCTTGAAAAGTGGTTGTTTTTAATAAACGATTTAATTTTTATTAAAACAAAGATTTTGGTCTATGAAATTCAAAAAAAACGGGTTCGGGAGTCGGTTACGCACGAGGAAGGATTAGCACCCTCGATACGCCCAAAATTGGTACCTAGTTGATTAATTAGTGTCTTAGTGTCGAAAATTGAAAATTTGAAGAGTTTTAAAAATACGATCCTTAAAAGAAAACTCTGATAACGTGAATTGAAATATAAGATTCTCTTGTTCCGAAGGAATATCACATCCAGCACGTTAGGACACGATACTCTAAACCATCGAAACCAAGATCACCTTATAGTTTAATGAAACCATATTTTGAAGCTTTAAGAGGATATTTGGCTATTTAGTCGAACGAGAAATCGAAACCCAGCACGTTAGGGCACGTTTCCTCGATTTTCCAAACGCGAAATATTGCCTTATTTAGAAAAATTTTCCTTTTGATGTTTGGTGTTAATGCTTGACGAAACAATAACGAATACGACAAGGTAAGCAAAGTAAAGTGAGTAACAACAATACAATAGGCAAAATGAAATGACGAGGCGATTACATAAACAAAGCATACAAATAAATAAATAGAACTAACATTTTAGAAAAAGCACAAGTGTACATGGATAAATAAACAAACACCAAATAACAATGATGACAATAAATACAATTATGTAAAATGTATATATATGCATGTATAATTTAAAACCATAAAATAAGAAATATATATAAATTACAGAATATGAAAACATAGATAAGTATGTACATATATATGAAATCGGTAAATATTATAAAAAATGTAAATGTGTATTTATATATTTACAAATCGTGATAATATAAAATATATGTATGTGAATTATAAAATATGTGAAATATACAAAAAGCATTTTTAAGAGTATAAAATATATAAGTAAATATATGTAAGTATATAAGAATTATGAAATGTGAAAAAATATATTTAAGTAGGTATAAGTACGTATATCTACATATATATGTAAAAAATATAATATTAAGAAAGGGGTATATATATATGCGTAATATCTATAAATACATATATAATATAATGTTAAAATATTCACATAATATACATAATAATAATGTTGAAAACATCTATTAATAATAAATATATACTTATATGTATTAAATATATATTCATAAATACAAAAACATATACTAATAATCACAATAGTAAAGATAAAAAATGTATACGTAACATAATGCGAAAATATATAAATGTTGTGATATCTAAAAACATATACATAAAAATGAAAGAAATGTATGACGAATAATGCAAAGATATTTGTATGAGATAATGGGAAATATACGAATAGCACGATATTTACAAGTGTATGCTTAATATAATTATTTAAAAAATGATATAAATAAATGAATACATGAAAATAATACCATATACGCAAAAATACCTATATACATATATGTAATGAAATATGTGAACAAATATTAATATTAAAGAATATATAATATATGTATATAATAGTAGAAACGAAACAAAATATATATAGTTAAATATAATACAATAATAATGAAACAACAATGATAATAATATTATATATATAACAATTAATATTTAAAATTGAATTAAACAGCAAAAATATTATGAAATTTAAGGTAAAAAAAATAGATGAAAAAGGGATGAGATTGGATTAAAACCAAATCTCTGGGGCGAATTTTGAAAGAAATTAAAGGAGAATGGACTTATCAGAACGCGCGTTAAACTATGGGGGATCAAATAAGTAATTTATCCAAACACTTGAAACGACACCGTTGGAAGGGGGACTAAATCGCAAGTGTAATGGATTTCGGGGTCAATTTATAAACAACGAATAACTTGGTTGCGAAATATAAAAATGCGGAAGGGCCAATTGCGCAAATAGCCCTTCCGCTCAAAAACACGCGGATCCTGCCCTGGTGCGGGTCGGGTCGACCCGCCCCACGTCCGAAACGACGTCGTTTTATCATTAAACAGGGGGGGACCAAAACGGTGCGTTTTGGTCCCCTATAAAAGCTAAGTTTTTTTGAAAAAATTCATTTGAGACCAGGTGAGGGAAAAAAAAAAGAAAGAAAGAGGGAGAGGGAGGGCACGGAGAGATTTCCGGCCAAGGGGGGGTCACCGGACGGCCACCGGAGGCTCGCCGGCGCCGGCGCCGGCCACCGCGTGGTAAAATTTTTTATTTTTTTTGCTAACTCCTTTTTTATAAACTTATGCTATGTAAAAATATAATAGATGAGTTTTTGAACAATAAAAAAAAAACCTTAGATCTGACTGCCTTTTCTGTTTTTGGTCTTTCTTGCTTGAATCTGCTTTTACTCTTGTATTCTTAAGTAGTATTACAATTGAAAAATGAAAGGAAAAAATCCCTTTGTTCCCATGACAGATTTCGGCTTTTAAAGCCAATACATTTGTTTTGTTCCTTTTGTTTATTATTTTCCCCATCATTCGCATGCTTTCCTTGCTGTTGTGTTTGTTCTTGCTGCAGGTGGTGGGCACGGTGGAGCAGGTGGGAGTGTCAGACGCGTGGGCGTCGTGGTGGCCAAGGCTGAGGCGTGCGAGTGGCGACCGATCAGAGGCGTGCATGCGTGGGGGGCAGACGAGGCTGAGCGGCGCGCCCTAGGCATGCTGCGCCTAGGGTTTTCTGCTGCAAACATTTGTTTTTTTTTATTTGGGCTAGGGTTTCTGCTATTGGGCTAGGTAGTGGGTTGAATTTTGGGTTTGTTATTTTGTAATTGGACTGTTGTTTATTGTTTTAATATTCGGGCCTGGGCATAAAATTAGGCCTTACATTAACCATGCAGTTTTTTTATTAAAATCATTTACATTTTTATATTCACAAAAACATTAACTTAAAAAATAATATTTATTTAATAAATTTTAATTTTTTTCTATTTTTCACACAAGTGCATGAAGTAATTATAAGTAATAGTTTATTAAGAAGCCAAATCGTATACGAAAATATAGCATGCTTATATCATTTTAGGCACCAAATTAGACTTTAATTATTCAATTTCTGTAATAAAGCGAAAGGGCGTGGCGGAAAGATGGTACCATTGACTTTAATTTTGGACAATCGTATTTAATTCTCATCATACGAAGCTAAGGTCGGTCCTCAAAAAGTATTTACTTGCTATCCTTTATTCACTATTATATCAGATATTACCCCTTTTTTAAAGCTTAATATTATATACGATAAAATTAAGGAACAAAATAATATAATAAAAATATTATTTATTATTATTTTTTCTTTCTTCTAATGTGTTAACCAATAATCGGAGTCAATCTATTGATTAATTCTTCACATTTTGTAGTCTATTGAGAAAGTAGGTTTTAGTCGAGAGTTTTAATACGATAATAATTAATTATTAAAAAATTAAAAAAAAAAAAACCTTATGTCTAGTAAGCTGGAATCCAAACTATCATTTTTTGGTTAGTCCAAGTCAAACAAATTAAAGTTTGAAAATAAAGGCTAATGTTGGACCACCCTCTTAATTAAATTTATACCAAATACGGGGAAGGTGCCTTTATTTAACTTAATATCAATCAGAATCATGATTAAAAATGAAGTAGTCTGAAGTTAAAAAAGGGTTTAAAAGATAGAAACTTTATGGGATCCAAATACAAAGGAATCTCAAAAATAAAAACAAAAGCTTTGAAATTTGTATTTGCTTTAGCAGTGTTTGGTTACGGGTTGATGACCAAATTATAAAATTGGCGAGCCAGTTGGTGCCGACAAATATTTTTACTACGTGTGTATTAAGACAGCATTTGTTTGTCCCAAACATGTTTTCTACATGCTTCTTTTTTTTCTACTATTATTGGAAAACCTTTTTCTTTTTTCTTTTTTCATGAGAAAATGACTAATCGCAAAAAAAATTGGTTTTGTCCCAATTCTTTTGATTTCAAACCCATGTATGTATATATATATAAAAAAGTAAGGTCTATTTCATAAATCACCGACAATTTTGTGCACGCTTTCCTAATCTTTTTGTGGGGATAAAAAATCCAATATTTTTTTCAATTTAAAGGAAAAATAATAAAAGAAGAAGCCAATTTCATTTATTCTCATTTAAATTTAATTGGAAAATCATATATTTTACTATGGGTGGAATTCTTTTAAAAATCGGGGTTTGGCACTCAGTTTTGGTTATGAGAGCCCATTTCCTGAAACATGGAAATGGGCCAAAAAGAAGCGGGAAGCCCATACAGTACGAGGGTATAACTCTCCTTTCATCCGTTTCTAAGCAATCTTTTTATCCATTAAATTAAATTAATTCGGTAATTAAAGAAAACCCGTATTCCTCTCTTACTGCGTCCACAAACCAATAAAACCCCACCACGCGTTCAATTCTCATTGGTTCTATTTGTTCCCATATATAACCACCCTCCCGTAACGGTATTTTCCGCCCCCAACTTTCCCGCTACACAAAAACAACATAAAAAGAAATCAAGAAAACCAGAGGAAAAAAAAAAAAGATAAAAAAAAACAAACCAAGGATCCCAAGAGAGCAAAGAATTTTGAGGAGCATTAATCAGAGGAAAAAAAAAATGGGTGTGGAGGCAGTGGCTGCTACAGGTGGAGGAGGAGGAGGTGTTGAGGCACAGAAGAAGAACAGAATTCAAGTCTCTAACACCAAAAAGCCTCTCTTTTTCTATGTTAATCTTGCTAAAGTATGGGTTTTTTTTTGTTTTAATGTGATATATTTCTTGAAAAATGATGTTTTTTTTTGGTTTTGGGTCTTCTTTAATTTGTCGCTTGATTGTCTAATGTGTTCACAGTGTGTTGCTTTTGCCATACATATGATCTTTCTTTTTATATTAAAAATTAAGAATTAGTGGCTAATTACGATGATTTGTCTTATCTTGATGAATGTTCCCTTTTTGCTAATTGATCTTTAATTTCGTTGTAATCTGCGGTTGATCTGATGTAACTTCAAAGATAAGAGTTTTATTATTACCAATTCCAAGAAATTGTTAGTCTATATGGATGATTCACATTACAAAATCATGTTTCATTTTAGTTTTCTTTTGATGTAGAGATATATCCAGCAGCATAATGAGGTTGAGCTTTCTGCCTTGGGCATGGGTAAATTTCTCTGAATCCATATTATCTCAAATCTTTGTATAACTTTACAATTGCAAATTACTGATATCCTACACTTACGCTTCTTTCTTTTATACTTTTGATCTGTTTTGATGCTTCAATGCCCATGTAGTTCACCACCTAGTTGTATTTATCGGCTTTGAAATCGATTCATTATCATAATGCTTGCTTTTTTTTTTCTCAAACTTGTAATGCAGCAATCACTACTGTTGTCACTATTGCTGAGATCTTGAAGAATAATGGACTTGCTATTGAGAAGAGTAAGAATCTCTCTCTCTTAATCCTAAAAAAGTTTCTCATCAAGCATGGTTAATTTGATATTGATTGTTTATGGAACAAAGCAGAAGTTTTGACATCCACAGTAGGCATGAAAGACGAGAACGAAGGGCGTGTTGTTCTAAAAGCCAAGGTGTGTTTATATTCTTACAGTCTATATAGTTTGCTTCTGGATTTGGTAACTGAATATACCTTCCTTCTGATCTCTTCTTGCTTGCTTTTTTAGATTGAAATCGTGTTGGGGAAGTCTGAAAAGTTCGACTTGCTGATGAATGCTTCCAATGTGGCAACGGAGACTGATCCTAAAGACAAGGAATGACAAAGTTAGTGAAGCAAAATATTTGATGTTCATTGTTGTAGTTGGATGTTCGAATTCTTTGTTATGTGTCTACCTTGGTCCTTGATAGTGCTTACTAACAGGAGTATAGGCAGGTATTGATTGAAACTTGTGGATTAGATAATTGCTCAATAGAGTAGAGACACAGCATTTTATAGAATGATATAAACAATGGGGCAATTCCAATTGTATTCTTCTCTCTATTCTCCAAGTGTGGAGGGATCATCTATGATATTACATTGTTTCTTTTTGAACTTGTATTTTCAATGTTACAATGCAAAAATGGATGATTGAATAATCAATTAGGTCTGCTTGATTTACTGAATCCCTACATGTTTCAGACACAAATTCAGGCATGGTTTTGAGCATATCCGTATCCAACACTCTCCTCTCAAGTTTGGGTCACGTAGTTGAAGCCTAATTCTCACCTTTTATCGGTTTGATAAAATATAACTATATCAGCCGCAAAATATGTAATATGATTGTGTTCTACATCAGTAATAAGGTGTCAACACAGAGGTTTCAAATGGTTGCAAGCTTTGAAAGCTTTTCTCATTACTTTTATGTCTCAATGATTTATTGTCACGTTCGAAAAACGGAATGCTGAAGCCCAAAGAGGCTCTTGGTCAACACGGTTCTAACAAAGTAATGTGATTACTCTTGTTTTCTGTTGTTGTTTAAAATGGATTAACAAGCTCAACATGACTGAAATAAGCTGGAGTTCTTTATATAAACCATTCTTGCATGTGTAAATACAAGGAACTCAAACATTGATCAATGTTTGATATGTTCTTTGTAGTGAGTGATACTTGATCAGCCTGTCAATTAAACCATACTGAGTTTATTCGAATGCATGTACACTACTAAATCCTTACTTGAAACGGACCGTTCGACTTGATATGGCAGGTTTTGCCCGCGATTTTCTTATATGGTGTTAACAACAGATTTGGCAAGTCGAAGCCGGTATCTATGATAACATGGTATGAAAATAATATGGAAATCATACATGACACGAAGATGCCTAATAAGTTTCTGCAGTAAAACTTATCTGTCATTTTCTGTGTTTCCTAATGCACAAATTAGCTAGCCTAAGGTTTTTAAAAGCATTTCTTGGCTTGGTTTCTGGAACTGATTGGATATAGTCTTCAGCATTGGCAGCCTGCATTTCCCTTCTGTCAGCTTACTCTAATCAATGGATTTCGATGAGTTCGTTCGGTATGGCTGCATAATAATAATCATGCTATTTATTGTTTCTACCCTTTCTGCACTCTGCTTATTTCAGTTGTATTGAACCGGTCATACATCGCATTTCGTTTCAGTAGTTAAATCTAAAGTTATTCTAAAAAAGAATGTAAAAGTTTGCATTGAATGGTATCTACATAGTGCAGTCTTTCTCTTTTAGACAGTCTTTAATGGAATGCTTTTTTTCATGGAGAGTGGTGTCCACAATTTACCTGAATCGTGTTTTCATGGAGTGATTACTTTAGATATTGTCAAGCTCTTGCATAGATTATTTGCAGCTATATATACTGATGGCTTTTGAGAGCATATATTGGTGGATCTCATATGATGCTTCAATGCATAGATCCCCCATTTTCATATGAAAATGATGCTGCCATTATGAAAGTTGGTACCATATCTTTTTGGAAATTGGTAACTGATATAACAATGAAAAACTTGTTAATCTGATGATTAAGGTAAATAATCACTTTCTAAGTTCGTTTGTGTTATTGCCATTTTCCGTGTTTCCTACCAAGCAACAGCTTTTGATGTCATATATTATTGGAAATTGGTCATTGACATCAAAATTGCAGCCTTTCATTGGCATGAAGGAAAAAAAAAACCCGGATTTGCAAAAAAAAAAAAGCCCACAAACTTGCAGGGTTGTTTTTGTCATTTGAATGTTTTCCTAGGACAAAAAGGCAAAATCAGCTTTCTCCAAGGCCCCCAACATAAATAAACCCCGCCCGAAATTCCCCAAATCGAGATAATTTCACATATTTATCGCTTCGTTTCACTCTCGTAAACGAACCCTCCAAAAAACCTAACGGGATTTGCTTTACTCTCTCAGTCTTCTTATAGTTTTCGCGATTTTCGTACCTGAAGTCAAAACCCATCTTCCTATTCCTATTATTATCTTCTCTCTTCATCTCATGTAAGTCCTCTAATTCAATCAATTTCTATATTTGTAGGGTTTTATCTTGTAGTTCATTTTTTTCTCTCTCTTATTTGAGGCTTTAAGGCTTAATAATAATGGCTTCCCTTTGTTTTGCAAATATATGCAATCCTTTTTGGAGCCGAATTTCCCTCTGGGTTATGTTAGGGTTTTTTAATAGTTTTTCTTGTTCTCCAGTGATTTGAGTATTTAGAGGTTTTATTGGTGGATTTTTTTTTATAATTGTGATACGAGCAAAAATATTTGAGATGAAATTTATAGATAAAAGAAAAAAGAAGAAAGGTACATTTACGAACTAACCCAAACAAATGTCAAAAGCCATAATATTAATAGAGTTAGGCATGTATGTAATTATTTGTTTCTTTTTCTTCCTTTTTTGGATTTTAATTAGTTGCGGCTGCTTAGTAAAGATCTTTTTTTTGTTTGCTTCTTCTGTAGATTTGATATTGTTGGCTTATCACTTGTATGTTTAGGGGATGGGAGTTTGGCACAAATTATTAATATTTGCTATTATCAGTGTGCTATTTTTGACCTTTATTTGACAAACAGTTAGATTGACATGATTGTTTTGCATTGTAATGTTTTTCATATGTTAATGTTGTCTTTCCTTTTTTATTCACCGCAGCACAACACTTATGGCTGAAGTTGGTCAAAGCTATGGTGAGAATGAAGTAGAACAAGTGCAAGAACATGGGGACTTAGAGCAGAATCTTAACCTGGGGCATGATTTGAACTTGGAGCACAGTGCAAACTTGGAACAAAATGCGAACTTGGAGCACATTGCAAACTTGGAGCACATGGCAAACTTGGAGCACAATGCAAACTTGGAGCATATTGCGAACTTACAGCAGATTGCGAACTTAGAGCACATTGCTAACTTGGAGCACAATGCTAACTTAGAGCACAGTGTGGACTCAGAGCAGAACTTAAACTTGGAGGAAGAACCAGAAGAGAACTTGGAGGAGCATAAATTGCAGCAGGAATCACAACATCAACCAAAACAAGATCATGAAAACGAGGCAGTGGTTGGAGGTGGTGAAAAGAAGTGGCCTGGATGGCCTGGAGAGAGTGTTTTCCGGATGTTAGTTCCTGCACAGAAGGTTGGTAGTATAATTGGACGTAAAGGGGAGTTCATAAAAAAAATAGTTGAGGAGACAAGAGCTCGAATCAAGATACTTGATGGTCCTCCAGGGACACAAGAGAGAGCTGTAAGTTTGTACCTTCTCTTCTCAGCTTATATTATATTTACACTTTTGATTATGATAATAGACTAGTAGGGCAGAACCAGTTCTTGTTGAGGCTCACTTTCTGTGTCTACTTGAACTCTTGTGATATAAGTCATATGAGTATCTTCGTTATCCTCTATTCTTGAAGAACGATTCTGCTACACAGAGTGGCTTTCCTTAACTGCAAAGTTAAGCTGACACTCACTGCTGGAAATATCTTTATGGTTGTTAGAATTTATTCTGTTCCATTTATATTAGATCGACATTCCATATGCATTTATTTATTTGTGCTTATGATGAAGCCATGTTGGTATATAGTGCTGTGGAAGTGATTTTGACTATAGAAAATAACAAAGATTGCTCTTTGATTTTAGCTAGATCTCTCACAGTTTTAGGGACTACTTACTTAAATGTTATATTGGTTCAAAACATGAAAAATTGAAAACATAACAAATAAAGGGAAATGTAAAAAGATTCATCAACAAGTAAAGGTTAAGCTTTAAAATATTCCTTTCTAAACAATTCTATAAAGAAGTTATAGAATAAAACATTGAAGATTATAGAAGGATGGAAGTGATGAATTAATGGATGTAAAGTTTGAAGTGCTTCACATGGGGGTAATTTGAATAAAAATAATTCTTTGTTACACAATAATTGTTCATCATTTCTTAAAGTTGCCTAACTTCAGCAGTCAATTCATGCCCAAGGCATGTTATCGTTTTAAATATTTGAGTAACTAAAGAAGATTGTAAGAAAAAGGCCATAAGAAGCAGCCCGTAAAATACAAATACAGTTCCCTTTATTGCAATAACAAAAATGAGTCTGTGCAGGTTCCATCCGCAAATTTTAAGGAAAGGAGTCAATCATCAATAAGACTCCTCTTATGAGGAACCAAATTCTCAGATTGCAGGGATCATCATTGAGCATTTCAAAGTGCTGAAAGTTTGATCTGAACTAACAGACACATCTTGTATGAACAACTGTACCAAGAAGCTCTGCTTTTTCCCTGGTAACTTCAGAACCTAGATGACTGGTGTCAATTGTTAAATGAATCTTAAAGGATCCTGTGGAAATAGCTCAAAGATCCCTTGACATCAAGCTAAAATTAAACTCCTATTTGTAGCATAATACATAAATACCTAAAATTATTGTGGCCTAAATTTACCCAAATTCATGTGAAGCCTGTCTTAATAATACATATGGTATATGCATGTGTGATATATTCCCTAACTGGGCTCAAAATCTATGATCCAAATAACTTTCAAAAACTTAACAGATAAAAACAACTTGGTTAATAAGTCTATCCTCTTGACAAGAATAATAATTTGCACAGATAAAACGGTAATTCAACTAAGGTCAAGAGTGTGAAGATAAATAAAACTGTTCTAGAAAAAGTTCAATATCATTGTTGAACATAAAATGTCAGCTTTCCTTTAAACAAAAAGGAGTTTAACCGTATACTATAGATTACACCTAATCTAATCCAGTATGGCAATTTTCACTTCTTCAAAGCATTATGCTTCATGGTTTTACACGTTTTCCCTCATTTACTGGTGGTGTGTGGTAAAATTGGGTTTTGTTTGAGTTTCTTACCTTTCCTTCCTAATTTTATCTGGCCATGTGGACAATGAATCAACTTAGCCTTTGTGCTGCTGCTTTGTCTTGTGAATAGGTAATGGTATCTGGGAAGGAGGAGCCTGATTCTTCTCTTCCGCCTGCTATGGATGGACTTTTAAGGGTCCATAAACGCCTTATTGATGGCTTGGAGGGTGATTCATCTCATGCACCATCGGCTGTGGGAACCAAGGTTTCAACAAGGCTGCTAGTCCCTGCCCCACAAGCTGGAAGTTTGATTGGAAAACAAGGAACAACTGTCAAAACCATTCAAGAATCGTCTAATTGTATTGTTAGAGTTCTTGGATCAGGTATTTTTTCATCGCTTCTTTTGTACCTTTCCTTTTAGTGTAAAAAATTGCCATTTCTTTCAGATTGTTTGTTGGTGTTGTTGAAATAGTAAAAGCTTAATGGCTAATCTTCATAAACTATTTTCAATTGTTTATCTAAGTGGTGCTTAATATTGCTCCTCTGCATGTGTTTGACTATCTTGATTTTTACCCAAATTCAAGAATATGGTTTTTAGTTCCAGTGCTAATAATTTGAAGTTTTTTTAATTATTATTATAAAGATTTGGCATCCTTTGTTTGATATCTCATGCTATCATTTTGTTAAGGGATTTCATTCTTAATTTCTTTAGACTGCTTTTGACTGGTTTTGTTTATAATAATTTGTTAACATTTCTTTTCTCTTTCTCTTTGTTAAATAAAATAAAATGCTGCAGAAGACCTTCCAGTCTTTGCTCTTCAAGATGATAGGATTGTTGAAGTTGTAGGAGAAGCAGCTGATGTGCATAAAGCTTTGGAGCTAATTGCATCTCACCTCAGGAAGTTTTTAGTGGACCGCAGTATAATTCCCTTATTTGAAATGCATGTGAGGCTTCTACTTTTTGTTGACGTACTGATTGATCATGCCTCTGTTAGTGTATAGACTAATGAAAATCTGTTACATGTTTCTATCAGATGCAAAAGTCTAATCCTCAGATGGACCATATGCCACCTCGTCAAACCTGGGCCCCACCTCAAGGTGTCCCTCCTAATGCTGGTGGAGGTGGTTTTGGACACAATCCTCAGTACATGCCGCCTCCACGGCAACTCGAGAATTACTACCCACCTGCTGATATGCCTCCTATGGATAAGCAGCCACATCAGGGTATTTCTGCCTATGGAAGAGAAGCCCCAACTGGTGCTCATGGATCATCAAATCCCAATGCACCATCAATGATCACACAGGTACAACAACTTACTTACCTGGTGTCCACTTTCTCTCCATTTTCCTCCCCTAATTTTTCCATTTCACTTTAGAAGAAGATGCTCAGGAGCTTTTTTCTCTTTGACTGTTAATGCCATTCCTTGTTCTGGGTTTGAGTTTTTCAAGTAATGGGGATGGCTTGCTGAATTTTAATATTAGAGATCAATGTAAAGTAAGTTATCATGCCTTGGCCTGAAAGGGGGTGTGTGGGAAGGCTTTAGCAAACCTTTTATACTCGTGTGTTTTGTAGAGATCCATGTATGCAACCTCATGCATTGGTCTACTTTTTTCTGGTTTTGTTTCTGGATGTTGGTCAGTTTTTGGATGTTACTTCAAAGGTTGTTTTACTCGGTGTAGGCACAGCAAGGTCTTGCCAGTCTTGTGAAGTGTTAAGTTGATTGGTCTCAGATCGAACAATCAGATTGCAACATGTTAATAAAATTTTTGTGTTTGCAGGTCACTCAGCAAATGCAAATTCCGCTATCTTATGCTGATGCTGTTATTGGGACAGCTGGTGCAAGCATTAGCTATATTCGACGTGTTAGTGGGGCAACTGTCACCATTCAAGAAACTAGGGGTGTTCCTGGGGAAATGACTGTTGAAATAAGTGGTACTGCTTCACAAGTTCAAACTGCTCAGCAACTGATACAGGCATGTTTTTTTCCCTGGCTTCTGAACCTTCTTGATCTTTCTTTTGCTATTTGCTACTCCGAAAGCAATTTCCATGTGTTTTTCATTGCTTATTCTTTTGATATCCTTTGCAATATGGGTTTGTCCACTTTTAGTAGGATATGATTATTCATTCTGATGCATCATTGTAGAGGGCTGAATAAGATAAGAGGTTGTGGCTACGTGCTTGTTATAATGATTTTGATATCTCATTTTCAAATAGCTTGCAAAAGGTAATAATTTTGTAATAGATCTAGACAGCAAGTACTAGTCATGCAGGTCTCGTTTGGCCTTTGTTAGCTATCTCTCCCTGCATGCCATGCTCACATATAGAATCTTGTCAGAATAACCTACTGGGGACAATTTATTGAGTTGAAGACTATGGGTACCGCTCACTGAATTGTTTGGAGCTTTTGGTCTAATATACTGGATATTACTTGTGTTGCAGAATTTTATGGCTGAAGCTGCCGCACCAGCACAGGCACAAGTTGGTGGGGCTGCAGACCAGGCTTATAATCCGTATGCAGCTCATGGTTCTCTATACGCATCACCTCCACCTAATCCAGGACATGCGGGTGGCTATGGCTATGGTTCAAACTATGGGTACTAAGCAAAGGGTTTAGACATTACATGTTGGAGGTTGATGGAAAAATGGAGGTGGTAGAACTAGCAAAATTGGTTTCGAAGTGATGTAGTGTTGTACCGGTGGTTAATGTGGTGTTAGAGCAAACTGAAAAATACATGTTAGATTTTGCCAAGTTTCAATTGTATTGAAGCATATTTAATTTGAATTTTATGAAACAGATTTAGATTTTAAAAAATATTAAAGAGAGATTTTATTTCTTTTTAGAAACTAGTGTAATTTTTACCGCAAATTGTGCTGTGTTTTTCAAAACTAGCAATACTTGATTTCTTCCAATAAGTTTGATTTTTACCTAAATTCCAGACTCCACTGAGCCCACATGGGAAAGTAGTCTTGATCACTAAACTATAAAATTTTTTAATTTTATTACTATCCTTATTATTCAGACCACCTTCATTAGCCTTAGTATAGTAATATATTGAATTCCCAACACACATACATACATTCTATCTAATTTTAAATAATTCAATCAGTTTTTGCCCCCAACACATCTCCATCATGCATCTAACCCCCGCCCCCATCCCGCATTTATTCCTCTTCTCTCTTCTCTAAATTGGGAAAAAAATCCTAAACAAATCTGCTTTAGGTTTTCTCAAAGTAGTTCCTAAAAATCGAAAGCATTTCCAACTTCATCGTACAGAAAACACGGCTGCCACCTCTTCTATCTGTTGACTTCTCAACTCTGTAATTACAAGAAGAAATCTTGCTCTAATTTTTCTGCCAACACTCTCAACTAGGTTTTTTGGACCCACCACCTACACTGCCGCTGCATCTCTAGCTTCTTAATTTTAGTGCTACTATATGTTTTCTTTATATATATTTGAGAATTTGGCTATATTTGTTGTAAGTTGAAATAACTATCCTCTTGGGTGTAATTTATACAGAGGATGTTATGGTTTTTACTTACGAATCAGTGTATTGTACTTGCGAGAGAAGCATGTTAAGTTCTCCATGGTGGAATTGTGGAATTTGTTGCATTAGTCTTCACCTTTAGAGGAATAGTAAAGAAAATGTTTTTAACAGGAACCAAGTAACCCAAAGCTGTCGAGCTTATGCTATAGTTAGGTTTATCAGCATCCATTTTTGTTTAATACTTTTGAGAACTAAATTAATAAATTTTGTAAACGTAAAAGTTTAAATTTATTGAGAATTGAGGCTAACTTGATAGAATGTATAAGTGTTGATGATTTATTATACCAAGTAAAAAAAAAGGTCATCTCAATATTTCTGCGATCAAAACAGAAACAAATGATAATGTTAATGATAATATTGAAATTTTTTGTAGTTCAATGATGAAAGCTGAAACACACTAATCATTAGGTGACTAAATTGTATGTTTGACTTATATTATATTCAGAAGCGAAGTCAAAAAAAATATAATTTCACCATTTTTATATTTATATCTTTATAATTTTTAAAAGATTGAATCAAATTTTTATTATTTTTAAGGGGACCAAAGTGTATACCTTTACTAAAATAAATTTTTATAAATTTTAGAAGAACCTAAATGGAAAATTTTTTATTTTAAGGGGCCGGGTCCCTGTCAACCACTTAGCTACGTCTTTGATTATATTATATGTGATAAACAATAATATAATGATCACATCAGCTATCCATTAAAGATTTTAAATAATTTTTTTTAAATAATTTAATAATAATTTAATAATTTTTTTAAAATTAAATGACTGACATGTAAACTATAATATTTAAAAATTAGTTTTTTTATGTTTATTTTTAATGGATTTTTTATTTTTTATATTGTATTTGTATTGATGATAATTTTTGGCTGCTTAAAGTAAAAAAAAAATTGTATAATATTTTAAGTTAATAATATGTTTTATGTACATTTTATAAATGTGGTGGTAGGTTTATTATATTCTTGATTATATAATATTTTGCATACAAATCTGTGATTTGTTGGTCTTATTTTTTATATGTTTAAATAAATTTATATAACTTTTTTATATTGATGAATGTATTTATGTTATTATTTTTCAAATCATTCCAGGATTAAAATTAGATTTTTTTGAAATATATCAATGTTATATTTTAGTTTTTCTTAACAAAAGATATCTCAAATAGCATTTGAGTTTTCAAATTTTAAAATGAACAACTTATTAATTAATAAGTTTATGTTTAGAGATGTTTATAAGTTAGATTAAGTTCCGTTAAACTTATAAATTGTATCACTTCCATACAACTTGCTCAAATAGGATATGATTCAACTTGAGTTAAACACCTTTAACTTCATATTCTAGAGAAAAGTTTTTGAAAAATCATTTTTAATTAATATTTAATGAATTTATATAATTTAATTATTTAAAAACTAAAGCTTTAAACATGTAGATGTCAAAATGTTAAGTAAAATTAAAAAAAAAAAAGGAAATCAAGTCAAGTAAGCTTCATTTAGAATAAAAGTTTCACTCTTTTTCCCGAATAAACTTAATTTATTATCCAAATTAGTCCAATAATTTTTATCAAAACATTCCAAGTAGGCCTATTTATAATCTAAAAATTTGATTAATTATTATTTGATTATTGTCATAGGGGGATTTCATTAAAATGGAAAAAAGGGGGGGCCAAATAGTAATTGCAGAAACCCTAAAAACAAAAAGGAAAAAAGCGAGGTAGAACGTAGTCTGACATAAATACCCTCGGGGTGGGCAAAATGGAAACATTGTCTCTCTCAAATACCCTTCACCACTCTCCCTCTTCTGCCCCTGTAATTCCTCAATCTCCCCTTTGCCCTTCGCTTCACCCCCTTTCTCGTTAATTCCCGATTTTCTCCCGGAACAAACAAATCCCTCCCCCTAACCATTTTACCCGCCAATTTCCCTCCTTTTCAAATTTCCTACCTTTTTCTTCCCTTCCCAGCTTCACCCCCTTTTGATTCCCCTCCCAAGCCCTAGTTTCTTCTTCGATTCTGGGGGGTTTTCTGGCTTCACCTCTTCTTTTCTTGCGTTTTTGCCCAATACCCACACCCTTTTTTCGCTGATTCTTCTAACTTTGTTTATCGTGCTTTCTTGCCGTTTGGGTTTTGAGCTAGGGTTTCAAGTTCGGTTCTTTGTTCTTTCTCAATCCAGGTACTTCGATCTTCATTTTTTGAGGATTTACTCTCTGGGTTTTTTTTTCCGGATGTTTTGAATTGATGGGTATTTTTCTTTCTTCAAATTTGGTGATTTGATTTACTTAGCTTTGTTGAAGTGTTACAAATTTATTTATTTTGAAGATTTTTCAAGCAAGCTTCTTAATGCTTTTTCTTACCTTTTGTGGGTTTCTGTTTTAGGAATTTCTTAGTGTTTATATCTTACTTTGTGTTAAATTTTGTACCTATTCAGTTAGCTTAGTTTTAAGAGTGCTTAAATGGGAGCTTTTACATGGTTACACTTAAACTTGAGAGGAGAAAGTTAACTGCTAGCTATTTGTTTAGATTTGTGGGAACCTGAATTTCTGTCTGGTTAAGAAATGCTTACATAAAGTCTAATTGTTTCCTTTTGTTTTGAGATCTTATATAGAGGTCGAGCTGGTGTTAAGTATGTGTATTTTGTTGTTCTTTTCCTTGATATTTGGCTTTTCTTGCTGTTCATTATGTGTATGTTTTTATTTCCTATGTTGGTTGACATAGCTTGTGTTGTCGGAACTAACTTGGGTGTCTTGGATGCTCTACCTGGTTTTATTGTACACCTTTCAAGAAGTGAAAAGTTAGCTGCTTAGAGTGCATCATTCCTGTATGTAATGTGCTTATGTTTTTGTGATTTGTTCCAACGAAAGCATTGCTAAAACAAAACCGACCTCTTGGTTTTTTAGGCTTTTTGGATGCGTTCCTTTATGTGTCGCAGTATACCTTTCTTTTCATATTGTAGTGACGGTATTTCATTTGGCAGGTATGCATTGACATAGGTGGAAAATCTACCTTTTGACCATCTGTCTGCATATTCGGGTTGTATTGTTCCTATAGATTGGTTTATTCAATGGCTAACCATGATTTGATACTTGGACAAAGCCACAATCTAGCATTGAGGCAGAATCAGCCACTGGTGCTAGGCCATGATCATAATTTGGGTCTTACCCAGAACCATGATTTGGAATTAGGACAAACCCATGAGCGTCATTTAGGCTTGGGACAGGATCATGACTTAGGTTTGGGGCATTCTCATGATCATGAGTTGGATTTAGGACAGAGGCATGACCAAGAAGAGGATGTTGGCCACAGTTATGGGCATGATAATGAGTTAGCTAATGATCGAAAACCAGACCATGGTGACAATGAGTTAGCTTTATCAGAGCATAATGAATTGACCGTTTCAGAAAACCAAGAGCTTGATGATAGTCTGGCATTGGCCGTGGACGACAGCCAGGAGATGGGAATTGATCCTGCCCGAGATTTGCAGCACTCCCAGATTGTAGTTAGTCTTCCTCCTGTCCTTCAGGTTCGGAATTCAAATCCAACTTACGAATTGGCTGTTGGGCAAGAGTTCCCGGATGTCAAAAGCTGTCGTAGGGCATTGAGAGATGCGGCTATTGCTCTTCACTTTGAAATGCAGACCATCAAATCTGATAAGACTCGTTTTACTGCCAAATGTGCAAGTGAGGGATGTCCGTGGCGTATACATGCAGCAAAGCTCCCTGGGGTCCCAACATTCACAATCAGAACCATCCATGAGACCCATACATGTGGAGGGATTGCTCATCTTGGCCATCAACAAGCCTCTGTGCAGTGGGTGGCAAACACTGTGGAACAGCGATTAAGGGAGAACCCTAATTACAAGCCGAAGGAGATATTGGAAGAGATTCACCGGGTTCATGGAATCACCTTATCTTACAAGCAAGCCTGGCGAGGCAAGGAGCGTATCATGGCTGCTATGCGTGGATCTTTTGAGGAAGGGTATCGCCTACTCCCTCAATATTGTGAACAGATCAAGCGGACAAATCCGGGGAGTATTGCGTCTGTTTATGGAAACCCAACTGATAACTGTTTCCAGCGTCTATTCATATCATTTCAGGCCTCAATTTATGGTTTTTTGAATGCTTGTCGACCACTTCTTGGGTTAGATAGGACATATTTGAAAAGCAAGTATCTTGGAACTTTGCTTCTTGCTACTGGTTTTGATGGTGATGGTGCTTTGTTTCCTCTGGCATTTGGTGTTGTTGATGAGGAGAATGATGAAAACTGGATGTGGTTTCTCTCTGAACTTCATAACCTGCTTGAAATCAATACCGAAAACATGCCAAGGCTTACGATTTTGTCTGATAGGCAGAAAGGTGTTGTTGATGGTGTTGAAGCCAATTTCCCTACAGCTTTTCATGGATTTTGCATGCGTCACTTGAGTGAAAGTTTTAGAAAAGAGTTCAATAATACCATGCTTGTCAACCTTTTATGGGAAGCCGCTCATGCCTTGACTGTAATTGAATTTGAGGCAAAGATTCTTGAGATTGAAGAGATATCACAAGATGCTGCATATTGGATCCGGCGAATCCCACCTCGTTTGTGGGCAACAGCCTATTTCGAAGGCACGAGATTTGGGCATCTAACAGCAAACATAGTTGAATCACTGAATTCTTGGATTTTAGAAGCTTCAGGGCTTCCAATAATTCAGATGATGGAATGCATTAGGAGACAGCTTATGACATGGTTCAATGAACGGCGAGAGACTAGCATGCAATGGACGTCAATACTTGTCCCTTCTGCCGAAAGGCGTGTTGCGGAGGCACTTGAGTATGCACGCACATATCAGGTCCTTCGTGCTAATGAAGCTGAATTTGAAGTTATATCTCGTGAAGGGACAAATATTGTGGACATTCGCAATCGCTGTTGCCTTTGTCGTGGCTGGCAATTGTATGGTTTGCCATGTGCGCACGCTGTGGCAGCACTTCTTTCTTGCAGGCAGAATGTTCATCGATTTACTGAGAGCTGTTTCACCGTGGCAACATATCGGAAGGCATATTCTCAAACCATTCATCCGATTCCAGATAAAAGTCTATGGAAAGAGTTGTCTGAGGGGGACCCGAATGCCAACAAAGCCGTTCAAGTTGTCATTCACCCACCCAAATCACTTAAACCACCTGGTCGGCCTCGAAAAAAGCGAGTTAGAGCAGAAGATCGTGGCCGTGAGAAGCGGGTTGTGCATTGTAGCCGTTGTAATCAGACAGGCCATTTTAGAACAACATGCGCAGCACCAATTTAAGTTCAGATTTTCTAGTAAGTTAAACTGCTGCTATAGAATTTGGGTATGTCCCCATCTGTGCAAAATGGTTCTTGCTTTCTTCCTCTTTTTTTTTTTTTTTTAGTATTTTATCAGTTATTAGATTTGCAAGTAAATGCGTTGTTCTACTTGTCATTTAGCTATCCAGTTGCCTTGTATGAATGTTCCCTTCAATAACATATCCACTTGACTTGTCTCTTTAATTTTTTAGGCTAATTATTCCTTCAATTTAATGTGTTAAAATGATCGAAAAATAGTCGTTTTTGGGTGCAGCTTTGTAGATAATGAGACTTGAACTCATCACGTTGTATTCAGTTTGCATTAAAATATATCAAATCTAAATTTGATGATCATCCATTTTTACAGTTTAGAAGGGTTGGGTGTAAGTCAAGGCTAAGTTATAGATATATGCTGAAAATAAAAAAAAAAATTGAGAAACTATACTTTATCATTATTATTATTATTATCAATTTACGCTGTTTTTGAGGTGAAAGAAAAATATGTCCTATAAGATGCGTTTTTACTGCCCATTTTATTGTCACGTCAGTGAAAATATGTCTTGTAGGAACGGTAATTTTTCCATCGACTACAAGGAGTCCAAAAATTATAATTTTTCCTATATATAAATCTTTTTAAATTTCATTCCTTTCAACTCAAAACTCAATACTTAGTCCTCAATTCTCAATTAATTTTTTTAAATTATTCTCTGAAATTGATTTTTTTCGATTTTGTTTTATTCATTATAAATTATGAAATGATAAATCAGGTTATTCACTTGGATGACAAGTATATCTCCATCGTTCAATTACAAATGATAAGAAAATATTATTAAATTATTTATTTTAAATATTTAATTATTATGTTGTCAATATTATTAATTTTTTATGTTTATATACTCAAATCAAAAATCAAATTTTGGAGACGTACATAAATAATTTAAGCGAAGTGTATCAGATGTCATTTACGAACACTTGCGAGATGCATAATTGCTTTATGTGGCTATGCTCAGGGGACTAAATTGAATACCTCACTTATCAACGCTTTGGTTGAAAGATAGAAATAAAAGACACACGCATTCCATCTTTCCTGTAGTGAGTGTACAATTACACTCAAAGGTGTTAGTTTATAACTTGGTCTACCGGTCGATGAGAAGTCGTTACTAGGCTAGTGACAAGTGCCGATTGGAGACAACATGCGAGCAACTATTAGGGAAGATGCCAAACAAGTTTAGGGGTAGCCGGATCGAAATGAGATGGTTAGAGGATAATTTAAAAACTATTGAGGCTTTAGCGAGTGGCGTTGAAAAATGAAAATTCTCGCGTGTATTCATCTTGACGTTGATCGGGGGTTTGCTCATGCTAGATAAATCTCAAAATTTTGGTACATTTAAGGTGACTAGTACTATTAGCCGACTTAAAAGAAGCGAGACGACTTAGTTGGGGATCAGCGTGTTGGCGACATTGTACTGAGAAATGGGTTGAGCGACAAAACCAGACAAAGTTAAAATCGGCGGTTGTATGCTCATTCTTCAATCGTGGGCATGGTATCGACTACCATTTTTTACGCCCTCGCGTGGACCCCCTTATGAATTCTCACTCGCAATATGATAAAATTCATTTAATAATATCATTATCATTTCATTTTTTCATTGTTGTAATTTTGAAATAACATATTATTTGAATAAGTGAAACAACCTTGCGAGCAGGGGCGTAGCTAAGGGGGGCTGGCATGGGCCCCGGCCCCCCCTAAAATGGAAAATTTCATTTTAGGCCCTTGAAATTTTTAAAAAATTTTAAATTAGTAAAGGTAAAATTGCACTTTGGCCCTCCCCTAAAATTATAAAAATTCAATTTAATCATTTACAAATTATAAAAATATAAACTATAAAAAATTAAAATTTCATCCGGCCCCCCCTAAAAAAAATTTCTGGCTTCGCACCTGCTTGCGAGACAACGTGGTATACCGACCGAGCTTGTGGATATCCGACTAGCTTTAGATCAACAAACCGAAGAGGAGGTTAGTTTTTGAATTTCAACGTTATCGAATTTTTATTCCAACATTTGAAATTAAATATTAGGCACGTGCTAAAATTTAAAAATTTGTACTACAGTTTGCATGGATGCCATATGCAGATCTGATGATTCAAAAAAGTGTCTTGGTCGAATTTTTGGCCAATCGCAACATCTGGCACATCAAAGTGCCATTGATCATTTTTGCAATGATCGAGATTCACGAATTTGATTGAGTGATGCAACAGTTTGGCTGTACGCAACATATTCTGCCATCACCCTAGAAGCTCGACGATCTGCAGAATATCAACTTACGGGGGGGACTTGAGGAAGATTGGCCAACATTCCACAAGAAGTATATTGAGATTTGACAGCGTTGGTACGATTACTTATCAACGTGTGAACCAATTATCACATCGGAATTGGCGACATCTTTGGATTACATGGATTGGTTTAGGTATAATGACAAGTTATATCTACTGTTGGTGTAATAGCTCGTTTTCAGTGAAATCAGAACAGTGATTTCGGGATCACAAATTCGATGTCAAAATATTTATTTTATTATTATTTTAATGTTTACAGGATGTTAGTATCATCGTATAAAAATTTCGTTAAGAAATTTTATCGTTTGCATGCTTAATTTAATAAAAAGGATTAAATTACAAAAGGTGTAAAATTAGAGTTCTACAGGCTAAAAGCACTAAATAGCTATGGAACTTAAATGTTTGAACACTTAGTTAGTAAATAGACCATTTTTAACTTGAGTGGACATTTATGGACATTATACAAGTGTTTTTCAAAAGTTAAATAAAGGTTAAATAAGTAAATAAATAAATAAATAAAGTAAAACAAAACAAAGTTTTGGTATCATCTTTCTCATTGTGTTTCCATCGATTTTTGGAGAAAGAAAACACCATTTTTGGTGCTTTGAAGGTTCGGCTAGGCTACCTTGTGCATATCAAGATAAACCACGAACAGTTCTAGATCGAGGCAAAGAAAAAGCTTCGAACTAGCCAACTTCATTTCCTACGTTGATCATCAAGGTAAGTTCGTACGTTTAAATAGTATTTTTAATTATGATTTAAATACTATTATTGCATATTATTAAATTGTGTGTTGACGGGAAAATTCAACAATGTAACGGCGAGCATCGATGAATGAAAAGGGATGACTTCGGCTATCGATCTATGAAAAAGGATAGCTTTGGTTATCAATTATGAAAATGGTTGGTGACGACCATTGAATAATGAAAAGGGATGGTGACGACCATCAAATTATGAAAAGGAATGGCTTCGACTATCGTACAATAAAAAGGAATGACCTCGACTATCAATCTATTGAAAATGGATAGCTTCGGCTATAAATTATGAAAAAGGGATGGTGATGACCATCGATTTATGAAAGGGATGGTGATGACCATCAAATTATGAAAAGGGAAACCTCGGCTATCGAATTATGAAAAGGGATAACTTCGGTTACCGATTTATGAAAAGGGATGTGTTAACCATCGTAGTATTACCTCGTGTGAGCTTCGGTAAGAGCTTTCAATGTAAATTTCATTATTTTGATAAAAGGTAGGTAATGTGTACCTTTGTGGAAATTAAGAGTATGAACACATATATATACATATATGAGATTTTGAATTAGTTGTTCTCATGTTGAATTGGAGTATACATGCTTTATGGTTGTTTAATGTATTGTCAAATTTAAACTATATTTGTTACGAACTTACTAAGCTTGACATGCTTACTTTGTGTCTATTTTTTTGCATTTGTAGTTATCGGAAGCTTGTTCGGGTTGAAAAGTCGTCAGAGACCTATTGCACTATCCACCGGCTCTTTCGGTACTTACGGATGTTTAAATTTGGTTATAATGGAATGTATAGGTATTTTGCCTAAAATTGGATTATGTGCTTTGTTGTGAATATGGCCATTTGATTTAGCTTGTGTTTTGACATATTTTGGTATGTATATAAGTAGCATTAACATGGCGGATGATATGCTTGATATGGTTGAATGATGGAAGATGAAGTGTTAGTTGAATGAACATATTGTATAAGTCTTGCAACTTGTAGCGAATTGGTACTTGGATATGCATGATCTAATTGGTTATTTGATGCTAGTTATAGAATGAAAATTTTGGTACCAAATGGTTCTATTTTAGTAAGTGAATTACATGGTATATATTGATGAAAATATGTATACAAAGTAGTTGATTATTGGACCACATTGGATTCATGGCTACACATGGTTGTATATTGTCATTTAAGATGCCTAAGGGCATATTGGTTATATGATGTTATACCATATGTTTATGGCTTGTTTATGTTTGATTTGGATGCCTTGTTATGGCTTGTAAATATATGCAATGTTGATTGTAGGTACATGCCTAATTGGGTGAGAAAAATGGCTTGTAAAGTGGCCTATTTTCGTCCAAACGAGCGTGTGTCTCAGCCATATGTCCCTTGTAGCTTTTAAAGGGTTGCAACGGCCTAGCACACGGGCGTGTGGGGTTACTTCGAAGGGTACACAGCCTGGCACATGGGCGTGTGGTTTGGCCGTGTGACCTAAGTTAGTGAGTTACACGGGCACGAACACGGGCTAGGACACGGTCGTGTGTCCCTACTTCGAATGCCCACACTGTTTGAGTCAAGGTTGTGTCTCTTGACCGTGTGAGTCGCACGGCCTGGTCATACGGCCGTGAGACCCCTACAGTGTTGAAAATTTTCATTATTTTCTAAAAATTCTCTGACTTTCCGATTTAGTCCCAACTTGTTTCTAATGCATATTTATGGCCTAGAGGGCTCGTATAAGGGACAATATGTATGTTTTGAATTGGTTTTAATATGTTTAATAATATGATATGAAATGTTTGAAATTCTCACTTTGGTTTGTAAACCCCGACAATGCTCTGTAACACTATTCCGGCGACAGATACGGGTTATGGGTGTTATATTTATTAGCATCAGAAAGAAGTAGGCAACGTTGTCTTAGGAGACCAAGATGAGGGCCCATCAATCTTAGGTCGAGAGAACATACTGTAGGAGGATCAATATCTGCTCCAGCTCCACAAAATGATCTAATCGTCGTACAACCTCTCGGTCAGTATTGTTCATATACTTTTGGTGCTAACCCACTTTAGTTTACACAAACACCACAACACGCACCATCATTCACTGTAGGAACACTTTCTCCAAGTGTATATTTCGCACGACCGCCACCCACCGTACCATATTTCATGTTGATACCGCCAGCAACAACAACGCATCTAGTATCGTTAACAATTCTCACATTTTATTCGCAATCGGACCATGTGACACCATACGGTTATCCGTCGATAGTGTAACAAGCACCCCCAACATCATTGTTCTATCGAGGTGAGTTATCCTTGCAACTGTTGATTCATACAAGGGGGATGTACGATAGGCGGCTAGGACCTAGACGCAATCAATCACGGAGGAAGGAGATGAATATGGCAATCAACATGGACGTACATGGGAAGATGAAGAAGAAAACGATGATGAGCCGCCAACCCAAATAATTGGACAGAACCCTAGGTGTGCCCGACACCCACCCGATTGTGGCACACATTTGAGATGCCAGTAATTATGTTATTTGTAATTTTTCCCTAATTTTATACTTTGTTTTACATCCCAAATGTACACTTATTTACAATCTACGAAACAAATTTATTAAGTTGGTTTGCTTTGTACCACATTGTCGAAACCTTTTTTTGAAGTCAACTTTATTTTAAAAATGAAAATGGGAGTTGCCACCAATCACTTTTAGGAGGTGTGACTAGGTCACCTAGTAATTTGATCGTCTTAATAAGAAGTTTAATTTATTAAAACTTTGTTTTTTTGTCTACAAAAATTTAGAAAATGGGTTCAGGAGTCAGTTATGCACAAGGAAAGATAAGTACCTTCGTTATGCCCAAAATTGATACGTAATTGATTACTTGATGTCTTTAATGTCGAAAATTAAAGATTTGAAAAGAGTTAAAAATACGATCTACGATCCCTCTTTGTAGTAATGTATATATTTTTAGTAAAATCCCTTAAATAGATCAAAACGTATGTAAAAGGCTTTCTTATCTCGAGGTAACAAAAAGATTGTATCCCATAAGTTAGGACACAACGTCTTGAATTCTCGAAAATAAGTTTGCCTTTTATTTTTTTATATTAAATCTCACATATTTTAATTTTAAAAGGATATTCGATCATATAGATTCAACGAGAAAGTCGAAACCCCGTAAGTTAGGGCACGACTTCTCGAATCTCCAAATATGGAACATTGCCTTATTTTTAATAAATTTCTTTTTTGAATAATAACAAGTGTAATATTTAAAACTATGGGTATTTATGTTATTTTGGGGTATAATATAAAAGCGACCAATTACATTTAAATATAATGCATGATGTAGTGATTATAAAATGGCTATACGGATAGAATGTTAGAATAATATATAATAAGTGAATAAGGAAATGCTATGATAATATCAATATAACTATAGCAATAGTAAGAATATTAATCCATGGTATAAAATAAATAAAGTGATAAAAATAAAAAATAAAAATAAAAATGCAAGATGCCTTATGACGATTATAAACATAAATAATGTGAGAATGATAAAAGAAATGAAAAAAATAGTAAAAATAAGATAAAAAATAATATAATAACAATCATAATAATAAATGAATAAATATGTACAAATATAAAAATGTAACAATCTTGTTTTTAAATATATAAAAAATAAGCAAGTAAATAAATAAATAGATAAATAAATAAATAATAGTAATAAGAATGATGATAAGAATTAAAATAATACAGGTAACAAGTGCATAAATAAAGGAAATGTAAACATTATAATCTTTAAATGTATAAAAAGGATAAAAATAGTAAATAGATAAATAAATAAATAAAATAATATATTATGAAATCTATACAGGGTTGAAAATAAATAAATAAGGGTTAAATCGCAATTTAGACGAAATTAAGGGATAGATTGTAAAAAAAAAAGAAAGGGCAGAATGAAGGGCTGAAATAAAATGTGCGCCAAGGGACGGGGACTAGATGGGAAATTTTTCCCAGTCCCACAAACGCCATTCATGATGGACTAAAACGAAACAAAATCAACGTTGCAGGATAAAAATTAAAAAAATAGAAAAAAAGAAATAGGACTAAAGTGAAACAGGCCACAAAAGCGAAATAACTAAAAGGGTAAATAGACCCTTAGTCCACATGCGGATCTTATGCGGACGGGTCGGGTCAGTTCGGTTCAGCCTTAAAAAGACATCGTTTTGGGGCCTTCCGAACTCCTCCAAAATGGTGTCGTTTCACTTGCTTATAAAAACCAAAATTTCCCCCAAAATTTTATTTTATCCCATTTCAGAAAAAAAAAACAAAAAAAAAGCTCTCATCTTCTCTTTCGAAGGCCCCAGGTCCGGTTGTCGATTTGGTGATGATGCCGCTGTCCACGGTGGCCAAAATATCACCTGAACCTTTTTTTTTTTTCGCGTAGAACTCCTTTTTGGAGTTGAAATCACAAAAAAAATGCAAAATGAAAAAACGAGCCTTTGGCAGAACCCCAAAGGATTCGACGGTCTTGTGGACTGACGATAACACCGACAGGTAAAAAAGGGTTCCTTTTTATGCTTTTATTATTTTTATTTGTTTATTTCGAAAAGAGACACAAAAAAATAGAAGTGAAAATACAACACCTTTTTCTTTGAATCAATTTCAAAATCTTTGCTTTTTTATATATCTTTTTCTGTAAAAATTACATTGATGGTTGTTGTGGCTTTTATAGCCAGTTTTACAACATATATTTTCTTTTTTCTTTCGTTGTTTCTGCTGCTCTTCAGTCTCTGTTTCGTTTCTTTTTCTTTGCAGGTATCTCTAGCGGAGTCAACGGCGACGATGGGAGTCGTGCCTTGCCATTTCGGTGAAAGGAGGGGGAAAGGGCCTCGGGCGACACATTGGCTAACGTGGCATGAGAAGCGACGCAAAGGAGACTAGGGTTTCTTTTGTTTTATTGAAAACATTTAAGTTTTTTGTAACACCCCGTACCCGAGACCGTTGCCGGAGTCGAACACGAGGTGCTAACCGACTTAATTCATTTACTTTCACAGTCCATTTTAAAAATTTCTAGGCAGTTGGCTAACTGCGTCACTGTCACCTTAAAATCATATCTTGAGTTCCAAAACTCTAAAATCAGTTTTGTAATTTTTCCCTGAAACTAGACTCATATGTCCATCTACATATTTTTTTCTAGAATTTTTGGTCAAGCCAATTAGTACAGTTTATTAGTTAAAGTCTCCCCTATTACAGGGTACGACTATACTGACCTTCATGCATTACGACTTGGATATCTCCCTCTACAGGGCTTCAATACTGATGCTGTTTGCTTCTACAGAAACTAGACTCGAAAATAAATCTGTACATATATGGCATGACTTCTAATTATCTCTGGTCAATTTATAATGAATTTCCAAAGTCGGAACAGGGACTCCAGAAACCGTTCTGGCCCTGTCTCACGAAAACTTAAATATCTCTTAACATACTGTTCATATGATCTTTTTGTTACTTTCCTATGAAAATATACTCGTCAAGGTTCGTTTACATAATTTTTTCACTATTTAATTCCATTCTTACTATTTTTAGTGATTTTTCACATCCACGTCACTGCAGCTGTCAGCATCTGTCTTTACGGTAGGCTTTACCTATTTCATAGTTTCCATGATTCAACTAGCCCTTTAACATATATAGCACAAAATATGATCATGATTAACCATCCCAATGGCTAATCGTTTCCAAACATTTCCATACCTCTTAATGAACAACATACAAATGATTATAATACCATGCCCAAAGTGTATATAAGCCATTTTCGCATGGCTATCCAAATTTATACAAAACCAAAGGGGTATGTGACCAATAACAAGAAGGGTAGTCCTATACATGTCATTTCAAAGTTCAACCAAAAGTATACCAAAAGGAGCTTTGATAGTGTGGGCGACTTCGACTTCAAAAATCCCGAGTCCGATAGCTGAAGAACCAAAATCTATAAAACAGAGAATTAAATAAACGGAGTAAGCATTAAATGCTTAGTAAGTTTTGAGCAAAGAATTTAAGCACATCAGAAGTATAGCATTCATATACTAAACGGATAATTCCATATATACATTTTCTCAAATCATTCCTACTTCACATTCCAACCCCTATATTCATACATAAGGGATCATCTTAGCCAAATACCGGAAGCTCATTACTCGACTGAGCGAATATTATTCGAAGGGAATCAACTATTCCAATGCACATACGAAACATACCTCATTGTTGGGATTTTACAAGCGTATTAACTGAAATTTTTTCAGCAAGATCGCTCGTTCCCGAATCACGTACCTTCGGAATTTAACCGGATATAGCTACTCGTTCAAATGCCTTCGGGACATAGCCCGGTTATAGTAACTCGCACAAATGCCTTCGGGACTTAACCCGGATTTAGTGACTCGCACCAATGCCTTCGGGCTTAGCTCGGAATTAGTAACTCGCACAAATGCCTTCGGATCTTAGTCCAGATATAGTCACTTAGCACAAAGCCTTCGGGACTTAGCTCGGACATCATTCGAATAACCATGCACATTTATCAATAAATCATGACACATCCGTATTTCATTTTCATTACCAAAGCTCAAACACAAGACACTTATCACACTTGCAATTTCGGCTCAATAGCCACATACAAAGAGCATGATTTTGATTTGCTTAAAACATGATCTAATCAAATCATAATCTAAGTTCCATTACTCGAAAACTTACCTCGGATGTGGTCGAACGATTTCGGCAGCTATTCGATAACTTTTTTCTTCCCCTTATCCAACTGTGGTCCTCTAAGCTCTTGAGCTAATTCAAACAAATTTAACTTATTAAAGTCTCATTTTGCTAGCTTATGGCCGAATATGACAAGGAGTTTGATAGGTCATATGGCCACCTTTTAGCTCAAATACACAATGGTCATACGCATTTTTAATCACATCAAGCAATTTAATACAATTCATTCGAACATCAAAAGAGAAGCTCAAGGTACTTAGCCCATATATACATTAGACATTAGAGTCACATATGTACGAAATCACGAATCGAATTCAACATACTAGCTAATATTTCCCCTTAGCCGAATTTTCTAAGTCAAGCTAAAGCCATCAATAGGCTACCTATGGCCGAACATACACATCAACTTATGTACTCATTCATGTGGCCGAACATACATGTCTATGTTGGGGCCGATTGCAACACTTAATACATTCTACAAGTATGGTCACTTGTATTGACTAAACACCATTTTGTTTCAAGTTCAAAACTTGGCTAATACACACATATACACTAGTAAATCAAACACTAACATTTGCACTTCACCTTACTACCATTTCTCATCCAATAACGTGAACAACAACCATATTTCTCTTCTACTTCCTACCATGGCCGAATGCATCACAACACCATACCATTTCAATTTTGGTCATGGTTGAACAAGGAACTTAATGTCTCACTCAAAGATGCTAAAAAGAAGATTCAAGAGTCATCAATCCACCATCACATGCATCATTACAAGCTTCACTTTTAGCATGCAAATAACATCAACACAAATCCACCTTAGCCGAATATCATCTCCATGACATAGTAAAGATTTGAACCATGGGCTAGTTAGAACTCAAGCTAACAAAAAAAACATGCATGAATCTCATGGCACAACATCAAACTTACCTTCACCTAGCTACAAGCATGGCCGAATCTCTTCAACATTTCCTCCCTTCTTTCTTTTGAATTTTCGATCAAGAAGAATGAAAAAACGATGGACACATTTTTTTTCTTTTGTTTTCATCATTTTCCTTCTCTTTTTTTTTCCATTTCTTTATTACTAACTTTATTTTTTTGTTTCCTCCCATGATGCACCAACACAACATGTCTATGACATGTTTTGCCCATCACCCTTTGTCCACCCTAATGTCATGGCCGACCACTACTAGATGGGGGGAAAAATTGACATGCAAGTCCCCCTTTTTCAACATGCACTAATAGGTCCTTATGTTTTGATCTATCACATTTCAAAAGTGTCACACATAAGTCCTATTGACTAAATTCACATGCAATTTACTAAATCGAAGCTTAAAATTTTCATACATTTATTTTAGACAATAAATATCATATTCAAATAATTTGGTGACTCGGTTTAGCGGTCCTGAAATCGCTTTCCTACTAGGGTCGCTTTAGGACTGTCACATTTTTGGAGGATTTGGGCCATAGGATTTTTTTAAAATATTTTGGTTGCTTGTAAATGTAATTTTGGGCCTATAATGGACTCTGGACTTAAATGGATTCTTATTATTTTTATTTTTATTTCTGGTTTGGTTTCTGTTTAAGTCCCAGACAAAATTGGGCCTTTACACATATTGTATGGTGAGTTCGAAATTTTTTTTCATTTCTGTTACTTTTTCATTTATGTTTTTCTCCTTCCATTTGTTAATTACAATATTTTCAAATAGCAAATGTTTGCTGACAAGGTACGAGAAAAAATTAAATTTTTTTATTCCGTATTGTAATATATCTTACTTCAATAATTATAATTAACTTACAATTTACAAAAAAAATTAATGAATAAATGAATAAGTTAGTGTTTTAGTTAGCACTTCTCCTCGATGTTCTCTGCAGGTGTAGACAAGTTGGCTTCGTACATCCTGGGTTCCTATAGTAACTGCGTAACCTCTGTGTGCCTTTCCACTCCTCAATATCCATATTGCCTCGTATTTGAGTTATGTTCGGTCAAACTTTTGGCTTGCGTCGGAAGTTCTTAATTGGATGCCACAATTGTATATGCAATCTATACGTGTTGAGGCACATGCCACAATTGTGTGTGTGCATGGATAATGAAGTGCTTGAAATCTCCCACAGTCGCAAGTCATTTGTTGCAAGTCTATGCGGTACACTCCCCCGAAAACTCCTTGGTCGAGTCTATGGGACTCCGTAACCTAGAATATTGGGTTTGGACGCGAGTAATACACTAAAGACATTGAGTTCGCTCTTTCTACATTTTCCCCAATATCTTTCAATACTATATCGCACCAAATATGATCTCCTTTTATCTATTCTACATATGTCTCACCCCGCTTTGCAAACAAGGTTGCTAATCGAAAATATGTTTCCTTGACCACTGAGGTTACTAGCAAATAACATGTCCCCTTCAGTACAAAATTAATGCATTCCACTAGGTTCGTTGTTATGTGCTCGTATCATAGTCCTCCATCATATGATTGCGTCCACTATTCCTTGGGTATCCCATCGAGGTACGTCGCACCTTATCGGTTTACAACCCATAGTCTCTCCAACATTTCATGAAATCGATGTTGGACGAGCTCGTACCCTGTTGATGACAATAAATATTGTATTCAAGAAATGCAACCCAAATGTATCTTTTAAATTATTATACATAAAAAAATACCATGACAACGTACCTATATTAATAACATGTCACCATTTCACATCCTTATGATATCGAGCCATGTAGTTAAACAAAACCTATGGTGTGCACGATCCCATAGGATTGAATGCTGATCGAATACAGCTTGTATTCTAGTACCCCTAACGGAAGTGATGTATATATTGAGTTGCAGCACAACATGCCTTCTCAGGTTAGTTAAGAAGAAATCTCATTCATTTCCTAATTCTTCGGGTGTTATTGCAAAATACATTGGTAAGATTTTTCGATTACCATCTTAATACAAATAACAACAACCGATGCTCGTATCTTTCGTACATGAATATGTCATCAATTTGAACAAGTATCTTACAATACCAGAATGCAGTTATACATTGCTTGAAAGTCCAGAAAAAATGATGGGAAGTTTTTTTCAAGGGACCAAGCGATCGACGTGATACATAGGCTCCATTACGAGGTCGACAATGGAACCTGAAACGTACCACTCCAGTACCTGACACCATTGCCACAATTCATTGTAGGATTTCTCTCACTCACTATGCATTTTCTCCAAGACCTTCTGTTTTGCCAACAATGTCTTGTGGCAGGACATGGTGTAATCAAACTTGCTACGAATGTGTCGATCAAAACTGGGATAGAAATCTTAAGACTCACTTTAACCATGAGTAATATAAATTCAAATATAATGTCCGAATCCAATATTTGATAATTGTTTCACATGCTCGAAAAATAATAAATTGGGTCACCATACGTAATACAATGTCGAAAAAATGATAGAATTTGAATCGATGTTGTTAACCATGATACATACCAGCTACAACACATATATGGAGCGATAAACTTCTTAATCATCCAAAACGCTGACTTCTTCCTCACAGATGAAATGATTTTTCCATAAACATCTTGTTCCATGCATTCCGTACTTTTCCTCATATTTTTTGAATCGAGAACATGTAACGATGAAGTTGACGGAAAGCTGTGTGCTATATCGCTTGATAGTAGCTGCAAAAGCATCTTTGGAGTCAAACTCCATCCCTACCTTTAAGTGATCAAGATTTGTTGATGAAGTTGCATGCCTTAGTCTTCTATAAGGGAGGTTTGGGAATTGTAAACCACCTTCAGCAGCAAGATTGATAGTATATATGTGGAGTGAGGGTTCGTATGTCGTGAAACCTGGATCATCCTATCAAACAATGCTCGAAGCTTTACCACTAGATCCACCGTCTTCTGGTTTAATAAGAATGAGATTCGATTATGAAATTACTGTAATTTCTTCACTATCTGGTCTGGACTCCTCTATTAAGTCATTATCGGTTTCAGGCCCCTCTTTGTTATCAACCCCGATTGCAAGTCCGATGTTAGGAGTAGACCATTCATTCTTGTAAATCCGATGTCAATCCTCAAATCACTTTTGTTTGGCCCACCGACGTGACTTGATGGTGTACCTGTGTGAATGTTACTGGTTGAACATTGATGTGTCGAAGTTGAAATCAAAGGCACCGACAGAATATCATGTATGTGTGACGTAGAACTAATGACCAAATACATCTTACTATGCCCCGAAATTGTAATCAGGGGCGAAACCGATGAATACCTCACCATTGACGACGATTCTAGGTTGTCTTGGTAGGAGCTTTACAATAATGATATGAATCCACCGCACAACCGTGTGGTCAGAATTTTTGCTTCTTGATCTAGCGTGGAATTTGGTGAACATGGTATAATCGAGCTCGGGCCACCTTCATCCTCTTTGACAAAGTTGACATATAACTCTAGTACAACATTCCCACTAAAGCAATGTGATTCAATCACTGTTTCCAACTTGTTGTCCCTTGTGATATCAAAATTGGCATATCTAATGAGGTTCGATGACCTCAGATATCTACATTTCAAGCTCGAGATTCTTCTTTGGATCCCCACTTTGCGCCTAGTCACTGTTCGAAGTGTTGGATCTGGTGCTCTAAGTGTAGTATTTTTGTTTAAGTACACTTGTAATTTTTTCGAACATATTGGTTAATAAAACAAATTCATTGATTACATTAATGTAATTTGTATAATGGTCCCCATATAGTTTTTGCACGTAAAACAAAATGGAAGCAAATGTTGCTCACTTTTTGTCTAATATTAAACTAATATTAAGGGGTATTACGTGGTCGGATCGTAATATATAAAGATAACTTGTATTAATAGATAAACTTAAACGTGTCCTTAGTCTAATTGGAAATAAGCAAACCGATTAAAAGACTAATATGTCATCTATCAAGTTCAATTAGGGAGATGTTTTGTCTTAGGCATCAAAGTGGATGAGTCCTAAAAGATAGAGACATAGATATGACTGACAAGACTAGGGGTGAGTATTCAATCGAGTCGAGTTGAATCGAGTCCAAAATTTTCGAGTTAGTCGAGTTAACAAATCCTATTTTAGCAACCGAACTCAATTTGAATTTTTTTCGAATCGAATCGAATCAAGTCAAAAAGTTTCGAGTGGAGTTAACGAATCCTATTATTTATACTTAATATTGCATTTAGATGGACATGTTATTTAACTAGTAGACGAATTACAAGATTATTTAACTACATGAATAATATAATGATTTTTCCTTTTAAATTAATGGGTAAATATTTATCAAATGACATAGTTTTACCTTTTAACTTAATTATTTTGAATTTTAACTTTCAAAAAAAGTAAACATTTATCAAAACGATATAGTTTTATCTTTTTTTTATTCGGATATTCGGATAACTCGAATTGTGTAATTCATATTCAAGTTAAACCAAAAAAATTAATTTTTTTATTTGAGTTGATCCTAATAACTTGGTTAACTCAAAAAATTCGAAATATTTAATTCAAAATTTGAATTTTTTATCGAGTTTTTCGAATCGAATCGAATTTTTTCACCAATAGACAAGACTAATAGTTCATCGGACAAGACCCAAGAAGAATAGATCCTGAACCTGTTTATGGATTTATTCACTTGTGACGTTCATAGTGTAGCATACCTAAATCTTGAGTGGATGGCGGACTATATATGCGTGACTCATACATTTTGATGTAAGTAAAAACCTGAGTTCAAATATATATGGAATCGAAAGTTGGTGCATTGGGTGTACGACTTCTATAGTATGTAGCGTCATTCACAACAATGGAATTCATAGCCCGAGAAATTGGTGAATGACATTCTCTCATAGGCATTACATGGTTAATGAAAAGTAAACATGGCTACGGGTCTTTCGTCTTTGTGATGATAACTTGATCATTATTTAATAATGGTTGACTTTTCATGAAAAGTGATGTAATAGTTACCATAAGATAAAATATGAGCATATTGGGAGAATGAATACTATCCTAAAGAGATCAATGATATCTATGAGGGTAACACGCTTATGACAAAGTCATTAGACGAGCACTGAGTAGATGTTTTCGTAATGGTATGTCGTTAGGGAGAGCTCAATCACGATACTATAGTGAAGTGACTTCATGACTAAATGAGTTTATAATTAATATGAGAAAAGCCGAAACTTAATTATAAATCATTTGAACCCTAATTACATATGTCTAATCGGTCCTTTCGCTAGCTCGTTGAAATCAGAAATGAATTATGTGTTTGAATAGAAATGAACGAAATGAATATGTAAAGAGAAATGAGAAACATTAAAGAATGATTATAGTTTTTTCCTAAAATGGAAAAATAAAATCATTTGGAGATGAATGTAGGTTTCTAAAATGAAAAAAGAAATGAAAATGATTCATTTGCAATTCTATATGGATTACTTAAGTGATCTGAAGAATGAGTTTATGTTTTTGGATTATTTTGAAGCCAAAAAATGAAAATAAACTATTCGGTCATAGTGAACATGTTGAGTTGTGAAATATTATACATATTTTCTCGAAATTTTACCAATGACAAAATCGTCAAAATTTTATCGGGGGTAAAATAGTTAAAATTTTACTAGGGTAAAATATGGATGAAAAAATTATTTAATATAGAATATTAAAATTTATTTCAGGAAATAGAAAAATCGAATCGGGTTGGACCACATTATAGATTACTTGGTCAAAAGCCCCAAGAAGCACTTGTGACTAGACTCAATGTGAGAGAGGCCAAAAACCTCTCATATAACGTAAAGAGGGAAAAATCCTAGTAGGAATACTAGGGTGTGTCGTCCACCCCACTCCTATTTTAAGTGGTAAGTTGTTTTTTTATTTGAAATAAATCACTACAACTCAACAAGGGTTCTACTTTCTCTTCTTATAAATAGATGGCACTGGTAAGGCATTAAACACAACTTTGAGATATTGTTACTCTACCGAAAAATATAGAGAATTTATTCTCAACTATTAAATATATTTTTCCAAAACAACAATTCTACTGATATCTATTAAAGAAGAGAGTATTTATATTTTCACCCCAAATAAAAGAATGAACTTTTTCTAGTTATGTGTTTTGATTCAATTGGTTCAAGCCCACACTCGGAGCAATTTGTAGTACGAGGATAGTGGAGAATATTGTTTGGTTGAAAATTGGGAACAATGAGCATTTGCTAAGCCAAAAACACAAATATGAATTCGATTAGGGTTTATTGTTATGAATATGAAAAATCAGGTCGGTTTTCAAATTTTTAATTTTCTTCTATGTAATAAAACCATTTTCAGACCAATTTTTTTCCAACACAAAGCTCTTTTAACGTTATGCTCTGGTTGAATGCCAGATCTTCAGATTAGGCTGATATAAAAAATGAGCCTAATTTTAGTCTCACAAATTTGACCTTTGTAATGGATAATAGCTCTAACTCATCTGCTCCTTGAACCAATTAGTTTGCTCCATATGTTTAAAACCAAGAAAATAGTAAAAAAGTATAGTTCTCATCACCTAAATTAAAAGATCTACACGTAATTTAACGAATGACCTTTGCTTGGACAATAGTGTAGGTGGGGAATTCAAGTTTTTCATGACAACACTATTCTCCTAATGTCAAGTATCCTTATGGAAATAATCTGCTTGAGCAGTCGGTATGGAAACTCAAGGGATTGTATTGAGTTTATTTTATAGAGCTCGTACCCCAAGACACATCAAACGATTCCAACAACAACATAAGCCCTATGCATTACTAGTTTTTGAAGTATACAATTAAAGTTGAAATTTGTAGGGGAGAAAACACTCCCCCACTGTGGTGTTTTTAGCAAGGCAGGAATGTATGAAATTTATCTCGAAAATCCTAGGTTGTAAGAGACTTAAAGGCAGAAGCAATCAAGTTGGGTGGGGGTTGAAATGCTTAGAGAGAAAATGCTCATTGCAGGGGGCTTTTCAACTGACATGGTAGTTGAAACGCTTCCTACAAGGCGTGTTTTCATACCACATGTCTGATTGATATGTTAGTGGAAAATGTATCCTGCAGGAAGCGTTTTCACTACTATATTAGCTGAAAACACTTTTTGTAAGAAGCGTTTTCTCTCTGGACATTTCAACCCCTGCCCCAACTTGATTACTTTTGCCTCTAAGTGTCTGTAACCCGAGATTCTCGAGATAAATTTCATACATTGCAACTCGGGATTCCCCAGATAAATTAAAAAATTTTCTTTTTTACCCTACCCCATCCCTTATATAAATGGTCGCTCTCATCCCCTACTCCAACATATCTTAGTCCCCTTTAAATTATTTTTTTCTTTTTCTTGCATGTTAAAATTTCAGAGTTTAAAGATTTATTTCTCTCTAGCTTTATGGGAGACATAGTCATAGTTTTAAGTTATTTTTTGGGTTCATGGTGATGTTGTAGAGCTCGATAACCTATAATTTTCACCTACCATGTGAGTATGGAGCCATCACTTGAGAAGTCGGGATTGCGTTAAAAGTCAAGGTCCAAGTTGATGGTGATTATACCATCTCGGGTTGAAGTGAAACTAAGGCTTCAAGTTTACAAAGGTTATGCTATCAAAAGATTGAGCATAACTGGGGCCCTAGTTAACAGTGGTATGCTGTCAAAAGATGGAGCATAATTGGGGCCCTAGTTGACAGTGGTTATGTGGGCACGACAACAAGTTTCTTATTATCAGAGGAGTAGCATGCTTTATAGAACTCATACGAAAGTGCGAGGAAGAAAAACACATGAGCCTTCTAGTATAATCAAGTAATTTGTGTTGTCTATATCCATCGAAGACAGTGATTTTGTTAGTAAAATCTATTACACCTCAATTCTGTCATAGGTTATAGTAACGGGGTCACCGCTTTTAGTGGACATGGATAAAATGAATTACTTTATTATACTAAAATGCCACTGTGCTTTTCTTTCTCTTACTTCTATTTGGGTTTTATGAAGCATCCTTATCTGACGAGGAAAAACTCGTTGTCGTGCCCACATAACCATTGTCAACTAGGCCCCATTTATGCCCCATCCCTTGACATCATAACATTTGTAAATTTGAAACCCTAGTTTACACTTCAACCCAAGATCATATAATCACCATTAACTGGGACCTTGAGTTGCAACGTGATCCGGCTTCTCGAGTGAGACTTACATGACAGATGAAATTTATAGGTCACCCGGCTCCAAAACACCACCGTAAATTCAAACATGCCTTAAAATTATAACAATGCCTATAAAAGCGCACTTTGTAGAATACATTTTCCTTTCTCTTTAAAATTAACATAATCGATAAATTAAAAAAAGCTATATAACTTCTATTTTTTTTATTTTCAGCGTATACTTAAAAATTAGCCGTAAATCAAAGTACATAAACAAATTTACAGAACTCAGTTATGGCATTAAATTAACTACATGGAAGATTTAATCCTTTTGGATCACACAGTCAACACGGTTTTGTAATTCTTCTGTCAATTTTGGTAAAAGAGAAAAAAAGAAACAATTCTTTTTTCATATTTCAGTTAGATTAACGGTCAAATCAAATGAAACCCCGAAATTCAATAATTCAAAAATAAATAAAAATAAAAAACATATCTTTGCAACTTCCAATTATCGTCATTGGTCGGCCTCCCCTTCAATGCTTTCCACCATTGGTCGGTTACTTAATTTCTTCACCTACAACTCATACCAATCATCAGCACTATTAAAAAAGTAACCATTTTTTTTCTAGCTCAAAAGTTTAGAACAACCCCATTTTCCATTCATCCTCCATAACCATATATTTTCTTAACAAAGAAGACAAACTAAATGTTTTCTTTTGGGTTTATTACTCCTTTTTTTATTTTTTGGCTTTTGACAGTGAATTCTTTCTGGAATCTTTCCCTTTTTTCTTTTCTTTGTCTTTCTTCTACTTTCGGCTTTCAGTATTTTTCTGAATCAGCAGCCGACCTTTTGTTCTTTGTCGGCTGCTTATTATTTAATAATTTTTTTAATAAAAAGAAATTTTCTCTGTATAAATCAATACAAAAAATACGTGAGAACAACGTGCATCCTTTGTTGTTACCTCTTTTTTTTTTCATTCTTATATATAAAACTACTTCAACTTTTGTTTTCTTTCGTTTCAATAACTGTTAGATGAGTTTCATTAGACGACTTCTCCTCTGAATTTTCAATAATTCTTTTTTTTTTCTCTATTGGTTTTCTTCCTTGAGTTTCTCACACACAGGTCAGCTTGCTCTTTTCTACAACTTATAAAAGTTTCTTTTTTGGCCTTGGAAATACCATAGTTTGACCTGCATGTATGATCCAGTTTATGTTCTTGAATTATGTTAATATGATTTAAGTTCTATTGTGTAATTAATCTTACTTTTGATTTTCTGATGGATTTTTAATTAGATCATCTTGTGAGAGTATTGATTGAGGGTTTACACCTTTTTGTTACCTTCTGATTTGGGCTTCTATGTTATTTGCTTATAATTTGGTTTTTAAAGTTCTTTATCCATGGTCCATACTGATCTTTCAGAAGAAACTAGCTTGTCTCCTGCTATCATTTTGTTTTGTTAGTTTCTTATTTTTAGCTATTTGCATATGCCCAAAATGATTTTTTTTCCTGTTTCTTTTCTTGATTATGCTTTATAGTTTTATTTATATGATTAAAATTGATCCTCTACAATAGGTGACTTTTTTATATTTGGAACTTGTCTCATTACTTTGTGATTTGGATGCATTTTATACACTTTAATATATTGGGTTTAATGAAAATAAATGATGTTCTTGGCCTAATTTTATGATGATATACCTTTTCATCTTTATGCAAGATGTATGCATATTGGGATCCTTAAGATTTCTGTGCTTGAATTTGTTTAATATAAGAACTTTAGTTCATTAGTTTGTTGTTTGAGATTTATATTTGGCAATTATGGCTATTGATCTTGTAGTGGAATTATGTTTATCCACTCTCTCTTGCATGCATAAATCTTCTATGAAAAGTGGTTTTTGAGATTTTTGATGAATGACATAGAGGCATCATGCATGATGTTGTTATCAAGAACTTTATGTCATAGAATTTGTCTGTCAGATGATGTTTCGTTTCTTTTCGATCTTTTCTCTTATCTCTGTCGATCTTTTTCTATTGGCAGCTTTGAATCTAGCCTTGGATTATTGATTTCATTTTGGGAGTTTTGGACTTCGATTTATTTGAAGCAGTTCATTATCTTGTTCTAAGGTCGCATAATCTTCTAGGAGATGGGTAGAGGGGGTACTTCATCTGCTAACACGGGGAGAATTTCCCGTCGGTTTAGTACGGCCTTATCATCAGCCTTTTTTGAATGGCTGTTGCTTTTTATGCTCTTCATTGATGCTATAGTTTCATACCTAATAAAAAAATTTGCTCATAAATGCGAATTGCGAACCCCGTGTATGCTATGCTCCAGACTTGATCATGTTTTTGGCAAAGAAAAACAGAAGTTTTATATTGATCTTGTATGTAATGATCATAAGTTGGAGATTTCATCCTTAGTTTATTGTCATGCTCACAACAAGCTTGTTGATGTTCATGGAATGTGCGAAAGTTGCCTTTTCTCATTTGCTACAATGAATAAGTCTAATGCCGAAACCTATAGGTTATTGGTCGGAAAGTTGGGGGATTTTGATTGTGGTCTTGAGGAGGATCCTTCACTTGGGAATCATAAACTTGGATGTTCAACTAAAAGACACTGTTCTTGTTGCAGTGAACCATGGATGCCAAGAGAGTATGTCAAAACATCGATTCAGACTCGATCGGCTGTGTTTCCGGATACTAAATTTGATCTACCTTTACCGGTTTCTGTAGAACATGGTCATGATGAGCAGAACAGAAGTGGCGATGTGTCTGTTTTGGTTCAAGCTACACATCAGAGGAAAAATCAGCCTGATCCTTTATCTCATGTAGTATATTCGGAGCTTCAGATTGATTCGGAGTCAGAATCTGAAGTGAAAAACGATGCTGGCGGCGAGGAAGATGGCATAATTATCCAAACTCATCATCTAAAACAAGATCTTGTTGATCAACACGTGCAGCCAGAGTCTCAAACTTTTACTTTATCTGACAATTTTGCTTCAGAGAAATTCATGGATCCTGTTTCTGCACTTAAGCCTTCAATATTCATTTCACAATCAGAATCAGAATCAGAATCAGCCATCATTGAGCCTCTTGGCACTATACCAGCGGAATCTACTGATTTGAAACAACATGGCTTGGAGGAACTCAATTGGGAGCAAGCCAGTACCAAAATCGAGCCATCCGCTTCTTCTAAGCTTATTTCTATTGATGATGTCCCTTTCTCATCGATAGACAAGGAAGCTTCTATCGATGTGTCAACAGAAATGAATCTTAGTTCCGTTGATAAGGTCTCTCCATTGTCGAATGCTGGTGAAATTCCTAATCAAGGGTCGGAAGATAGTAAGCTTATTTCCCTTGATTTTCTTTCTTTGTCTCCAATCGACAATGAAACTCTGGTTGAAGTACCAAAGGAAAGTAAGAACATTTCCGTCGACAATGTTTCTCCATCAAATGTTGCTGCATCTTCCGTCAAAGAATCAAAAGAAAATAGTAAGTTGAACTTACTAGATACACCCCTCCTACTTAATATCTGTGAGATTGTTTCGTATTAATTTAACGTTTTCTGTCACTAGGTGTCATGGAAACTCCTGAAGTTGAGAAGATATCTGAGGCAAAGCGTGAAGGAATCCACATATCGGCAGAACAGCCACTTCCAATACCTGAATCACCGGTGGAAGAAAACCGTGTCATTAATGGCAATAGCATCCAAGCGATCAATTCATTGGACCTAAGCGATGCTTATAAGCTAGCTGTAGGTAGTAAAGGTAGACAGTTATCTGGTTTGCTTGTTGAACAATGGATTGGAAGAGATTCTTCTAGACTTAGTGAAGATTTAAAGGTCTTATTGTCGCAATTATCTTCTCGAGGGATGGAGCAATTGATGAGCGATGTAAGTCCTAGGATCGCTGCAAGTCCGAGGATTGCTGTAAGTCCAAGGATATCTATAAACAGTGATGATTTAAAAGCCTCAGATTCTTCTGCATTTAATGGAATTGAGATACTTCAAAGGAGGGTATCATTGGAGAGAAATGAGTCTGGTTTATCATTAGATGGAAGCATTGTTAGCGAAATCGAAGGTGAAAGTGTGGTTGATCGGCTGAAACGACAGGTTGAGCATGACAGGAAACTATTGAGTGTTTTGTATAAGGAATTGGAAGAAGAAAGAAATGCGTCTGCAGTCGCTACAAATCAAGCGATGGCCATGATTACTCGACTGCAGGAAGAGAAGGCAACGCTTCAAATGGAAGCCTTGCAGCACCTGAGAATGATGGAAGAACAAGCTGAGTACGATATGGAAGCACTGCAAAACACAAACGACCTTCTTGCTGAGAAAGAGAAAGAGATTCAAGATCTAGAAGCCGAGCTAGAGTTTTACAGGATGAAGTTCCCCAATGAATTCATGCCGGAGGGCATAGTGAAGTCAGCATACAATTTGCAAATAACACGGGACACAATGGATCATTTAGAAGCTAATAGTATTGAAGAAAAGGCAATCTTACATACAGATACAGTTACCGGAAAACCGAACATCGGCTCCACAGTTGAAGAAACATATCAATCATTTGAGGACACAAACAAAGTCACCATGAAGAATCCATTGTCTGAACATGAACATGGGTACCAAGAAGAACTCATTCCTTGAGGCTTTATTTACAAACACTACGAAGGTAAGTACTTTGATTTTCATTGTCTGAATGTGTGAAAATGCGTTTGCATGATACAAATTTCATATATAAAATATTGCTTACTTATTTTTGTTAATTTAACAGATGCCTGAAAGAGATGCTACTGGCCATGAATTGTATAGGTATTCCAGAGATTGTTTTCTCCTTAGAAAATAATATAGGACATGATTTTAAAACATTATTGCAGAGGTTGTGTGACATGTTGTAAATAGCTAGCTGACATGTTTTGCATACCATCAAAATTGGAGTTGGTGAGATTTTTTTACATTTTTCATATTTCTCTTGGTAATCTAAGTTTGCAGCACATTTTTTTCTTGATTTTTCTTTTTCATTTTTTAAGTGAAAATTAATGGATTGATTTGAGTGATTGCATTTTGTAAAAGGGTTTGCTGTATAAGTGTAAAGTTAAAGGATGTAAATTAAAATAGGTAAGCAGTTCCAAGTTTGTTTTTGATTGGTTTTGATTGTTTTTTTTTTTTACATTAAATAATATCTGTTTTTAATTATTAATAATAAATGAAAGTATTTTTTTTTAATAATCTTATTATAGGTTTCTCCTATCAACCCATATATAGGAATCATCCTTTTTTTGATTGCTTCAAAATGCAGTTCATAAATCAGTACAAACCAGTGTCTTGAACATGAAATAAATCTCCATTAACAAATATTAAGTTACTGCACTTCAACAAAAATATAGATGAATTCAAGCTATTAAACTCAAAATGAGAGACAAGAAAAGAATGATCTTACAGCAAAAAAAGGTTTGTGCATTGCCCCTTTCACCTGTTCTTCCCATCAATTCTTCCCTTGCATTGTTGTTATTTTCCAACTGAACCAATGCCAGTTTTGGACAGGTTGTAGTAGCTATGGTGTCTCAGTCCATTAGTAAATTAGCTAAAGATCATGACAGGGTTGTTATTTGATCTCATTGTTTATGGTGTGAATTCCCAGCAGAAATTCTAGTAAGCCGTTACTCTTACTGATTTAAATAAACTTCCCAACCATCCTTCCGTAGCTTCTCAGCTTTTGTCAAGACATGGTCCCTTGTGTCTTCTTGATACTGATTCATTCTAAGGATAAGTGCGACACAAAACACGAATCAAAATTAGAATTCACAACGTTTCAATTTCAAATGCATCCATCTTTTATTTATATAAAGAGAGATGTGAACTTACCTCGCCAATAGATCAGCATCACCAACTCCCAACATCCTTACTGCCAGCAATCCTGCGTTTGTAGCGTTGTTTACTGCAACCGTTGCAACAGGAACACCCCTTGGCATCTGCATCATTAAAATGAGTTTAAACATCGAGCATTTGGGAATGCAATGTCATGTACAAGTTCAAGTCTTACCTGCACGATTGACAAGAGTGAATCGATTCCGTCCAATGTAGAAGCACGGACAGGGAGACCGATAACAGGTAAAGGTGTAAGTGAAGCTACCATACCTATAATTCAAAACAGGCCTCATCAGTGTCAGTAACATGGCTAATGCATGTTGGAGAATGATGTTAAACAGTAGTTTTATTTATAACTAGCCTGGTAAGTGAGCTGCACCACCAGCGCCAGCAATGATAACCTGAATGCCTCACTCCCGAGCAGAGGAGGCATAAGAGTTCATCAGTTCAGAGGTCCGGTGTGCTGAGACTATCCGAACCTGCAAATGAATTAATCAATGGAGTCAAAGTGGATTTGCATCATTTGTAAACAAAAATTCTAAGCTAAAAAAAAAAAAGCTACCTCAGTAGGCACACCAAACATATTTAAGATTCTAGCTGCATCCTTCATAACTGGAAGATCTGAATCCGAACCCATTACAATCCCAACACGTCGTGCAAGTGCATTTAGCAACAAAAAGGATCCAAAATGTCAGTAAAGCCAACCAACGGTGGTTTCAATTCTCCACGTGGTTCAATTTCAGTTATGTCCGCACAGTTCTAATTCAACCTTTAAATAAATTTGCATTCAGTAAGTCTAACAAAAAACAAACTGACAACAAAATTGAAGTTCAAGCATCAACTCTAGGTCAACTGACCTTCATTCGGATTTTCATAACCTTCTTCCCTCAGCATTGATTTCAGCCGTGCTTCTAAAACACCAACAGAAGGGCCAACAAGAGTTATATGACCCATCTTCCTTTGCCTTCGCATTTCTGGTAAAAACATCATGACAGCCAATTAATAAGAACATGTGTATGAGAGAAAAAAAATGAAAAAAACTAGGACAGCAAGATGGATAAGCCTGAGGAAACTTAAAGCAGACCTAACCTGGCTTATCATACCAATGAGCAGTAGCTCCTGGAATCTCCAGTGCCCTTGCTATTAGTTGATGAGCCACTTTGAAACCTGGCTCCCCCTGAAACCATACAATTTTTAGTGTAACTCAAATCTAACAAACTAGTTCACTGCCCACAAGCACAAGGAAAACAGAAAATTTCGGTAAATCATACTCATGTATAAAGTTATTTCAGTTTATGATAAGAAACATTAAAGCAGAAAGGTGAGGAAGGTACGGAAAAGGAAGAGAAGGAACCTACTTCATCCTCACTCAGTAGATTGTACATGATAGCAGCTGGAGTTTTCATGGATGGATCACCGAGAGGAAGACCAACAACAGCCCGCAAATGCTGTTCAAACTGTGATGTACAGCAGGACTCAATAGTGTGATCACCACTATTATGAGGTCTTGGAGCTACTTCATTTAGTAGAATCTAATAGAAACAAAGAATAGGTCAGTCAAAGGCGGAATTGCTGAATTATTGCTGGCCATCTAGGACTGGGATAAAAAACTATAAAGATAGCAGATGTACACCTGACCATCCCTCGTCAAAAACAACTCCACTGCAAAGACACCAGCACCTTCTAATGAACTTATAGCTTTATATGCAACATCATTTGCAAGTTTTCTGATCCTCCATGGTACGTCAGCAGGTGCCTTAACAATGTGACATGTTTTCCCTATAAGAGCTCACAAATTTACAATCATAGTAGATTTAGAGAGCTCCTCGCAAGTCGTATGTAAATATTATCACATAATTCTAATTTACAATAAATGGAATTCTAGTAAGGAACGTGAATGTCTTACTTGTGAATAGTTTCAACAACTGGATAGCACAGGATAGAGTTATCTCTTCCTCTTGCCACGTTGACAGCCAACTCCTAAAAGCAATGTCAGTACAATTCAGAAGTATGTCTATAAACAAATAGTAATTATCTGTATCATGATGAGGCAGTTCGGAAAATACCCCATCAATACAGTGAGCATGAAGTTATCAAGTATAAATAAATAAAGAGGAAATAAATGCATAGTAAAAAAGTCAACAGTACATTCTAGACATCCACCTTTATGAAAGGAGCCCATTTCTCAACATACAGGCCACGACCAAATCCACCAAGGACTGCAATAAAAATGAAAATTCTTTAAATCGGAAAAGTAAATGTTCAGTATCTAAGTTACAAAAATGGAGTTTATGAGAAGTTTCAAAGTCAAGAAGAACAAGGAACTAGTCATAGGCAAAATTAGATACTAATAAACAAAAGGAAAGAATACACGACAACTTCTCCAGTCCCAAGTGACAATCACCATATGAACATCTACATCAAATTAGACATGTTCTTCTGTAAATATTGATATAGTCAACATTTATACAAATTGTAGATTTGGAATGACATCCACAACCAACATTTTAGTCTTTGACAAATATTTAGGGAAAGCCTATGCCTTAAAAAATTAAGGTAAGTCATTATGAATTAAGAAAGTGATGAAATGTTACAAAAATCTCCTTTCTAATAGCATCTCCCTTACCATCTATGGCCGAAGAGCTTTCTCCTTCACTCTTTGCAACAACATTTCCTTGCCCATCATAAGCTAACCTCTTGCTCTTAATCATAAGAGGATAGCCATATAGTTCACCTGCTCTCTTGGTTTCTTCTAGATTATTAATCTGTTTTTATCAAAACAGAGAGACCAATATATCGATATAAGTTTTAAAGAATTTCAATACAATAGAATAAACCCCTAGAAAATAAAACACAGAAGGCAACCTCCATAAACTGAGGAAGTGGAATGCCATGCCGAGAAAAATGAACTTTCTAGAGATATTTATCCTGTGAAATAGTAAATCCAGCTTGATAACTCATCGTAAAAAGTACATTATGCTTAACATCCATCCAGGTATCAACAGTAAAAGAAAACTGACGCAATTTATTACAGACATTAGTACCGCTCGCAAGTAAACAAGCCTAGGGAATTTACTTGAATAATTCGAATGGTAGAAGCTTTAGGTTCACAATCAATTCCTTGTTGTTCAAGCTTCTCTAGAGTTGCAACATCCACATGTTCAATTTCAACCGTCAAAACTCCACATCTAACTACCAAGAAACAGATAATGAACATAAATACTTCATTTAAAACAAATAAAGGAAATAAGTTAAGTATCAAAATTGGACGTTTTAGCAAATTCTTCAAGAGTAGCACTGTCATCAAAGCTCCCAACCATGTGATCATAAGCAAGGGCACTGGCCGGGCAATTCTCTGAAGGGTCCAAAACCATAACTTTAATGGCCATCTTGGAAGCTGCTTGGCATAACATACGACCCAATTCTTTTAGTTTCTAATTAATTAATAAAAATTTAATTTAGTTATGCAAGACTGATTATTTTAGTTTAATTTTAATTCTATATCTTGTAATAATATTCATATAATTATATTTTCCTAATTTAGTTATGCATCAAATTTATTTTGTATTATCATATGCATTTCTATTTAAAAAAGTGAAATAAAATTTTAAATTCTGATTTTTATTCTAGTCTGTGTTGGGCCAAACTTTCGCATGCAGTTGACAACAAGTTCGTTTTTTAGTTCAACTTACTCCTTTTTCTTTTTAATTTTTAATAAATCGTATATGCATAAACTTATGGATATTAATATATTATATAATTACTTGCCTCTAATATTTATTTACATTTTTTAATTTTTTTAATTTTAATAAATACTGCTTTGACAAATATTGGTTTTTAAACCAAATAGTAATAAATAATAAAAGAAAAATATTTGTAAAATGGTAGAGTAAGTATCCTATAAAAATATAATAAAATATTAAAACATAAATATTTAAAAAAACCGCATGTTAATTTTGATTTTTTTTATCAAGAATTAAGTTGGTGCGCTGAATTCAAACTCTTAAAAAAAAGAGGCTAAATTGAAACAAAAAGTAAAGAGGAGAGCTTGATTGAAAGATTGAAGATTCAAAGATGATTGGATAAATATTGAATGATTTTTTATATTGTTATAACTCTGTAATTAGTTTAAATTCTAGTTTAAATTTGATTTTTAAATTTTGAATTATTTAGTGGTAATATTTAGAATTATTTAGTAATAATATTTAGTGATAATATTTAAAATTATTTTGTGATAATATTTAAGAAAAATCTAGCTAAATTTTAGCACTAAAAGTTTGTATAAATAACTAGTGGCTACAATTAGAGGTGTGCATGGGCCGGGCCGGGTCGGGTTCGGCTAGGCTCAACTAAAAATTCAAGTCCGTTTGCTATGCTTAGGCCCTGCCTGGCCCAAAAAATGCGCCTAAAATTTTGCCCAAGCTCGGCCCGAATAAAAATGCTAAAACTCGGGCTCGACTTGGCCCGCTTATATTAATTTTTATATAATTTTAAAATATATATAATACACAAAAAATACAAAAAACATTAAAATAAATATTTCCCAACATTAAGATAGATGCAACTTAATAAGCAAATGTCTCTAAAATAATAATAAAATTAACAAATGTCTCTAAAATAATAACAAAATTAACAATAAAATAAGTTTTATAAATATCCAAACAATAACAACAAAATAGTAGCAACATTATAGTAAAATGGTAGCAAAATAGGGAGAAAACAATAAGAAAATAATATTAAAAAAAATAGATTTTTTTGTCCTTTAGTGAATTCAGGCCGGGTCGGGCTGAGCTGGACCAAAAATGCCTTACCCGGGGCCCGACCCATTTTTTAAACGGAACTTATTTTTTTTGTCCAAACCCAGTTTTTAGGCCTATATTTTTACGCAAACCCTCTTACATTTTGAGCAGGCCTTCTGTAATAGCCCAATTTCGGTGAGGTCGGAACAGTAGTTTTGGGACCGCAAATCCAAGTTAAAAATAAAAATAATTTTATTTTATGGTTGGCATCATGATAGGAAGGTCACATGAAAATTTTGATGCTAAAATTTTATCGATTGTGTGGTTAGTTAGGTAAAGGACGAAATTGCATGAAATGCAAAAGTTGGATTCTAGTAGCTATAGGTATCAAATAGCTATAGAATTCAAAAATTAAGGTCCTTATATGGTAATTAGACCATTGAAGAGTAGTTAGTAGATATTTAATGACTCATCAATGGAAAAATTAGAAAAGGCAAGGGACTAATTGGAAATCACTAAAATTAAAAGATGAAAATTAAATAAAAAGAAATATTCATCTAATTTCATATCATCTTCCCCAAAATTTATGTGGAAACCTTAAGAGAACTTACCAAGCTTGAAAAGGTATGAAATCAAGTCCCGTTTTTAATAATTTTTATATTTTTGAAACTGGGATAGTCTAATCTCTCTATTTAGGAGATTAATTTGAAAAGCTATCAAGGTATGAAATTTGGGTCATGGATGAATATGCTGAAAATTATAAATTTATAGTAGAAAATGAAAAGTTATTCATAGATAAACAATTTTTACAATGCAATTTTTTATGAAAACTTGATTTAGGGACTAAAATGAAAAATAGTAAAAACCCATGGAAAATTATAAAATTTGTGAAAAATGTGTGCTGTAAATGTTATTTATAAATTTTGGCTAGGCTTGGAAAGAGGGTTAAATTTTATGAATTTCATTTTCCAAGCCTAGGGACGAAATCAAAATTTTTGAAAAGAATAGAATGCAAATGTATATGAAATGTGATAGATTAATAGTTAAATTTATCCATATAGATCTGGAAAGACCAACTATGGAACTAGATCAAGGAAAGCAAAACGTTTCAGATTAGTTGAAATTCAAAAAAGAACCATTTTCAAGGTAAGTTCGTGTAACTTAAAAATGTATGTTGATATGCTTGAATTGAATTGTATAATTGTGTTGTTATGTGTTAGATTATATATACATAATGATATAATTTTAAGTTGTGTAATATGGACAAATTATCGTGTTTCGGTCGAATGTTGAATTTTAATGGGTTGAAAATAATAGTGCATATGTTGCAAATAGAATTTAGCCTGGACGGGTCATTCTAATGTAAGCCCTCTTGAGTTAGGTTATAAATTGGATTTAGCCCGGATGGGTAATCCATGTTAAGCTCTTTAGAGCATATGCTATGGAGGATTCAGCCTAGACTGGTAATCCTACAGTAAAATGTACGACTCAATGGTGTGCTTTTTCATTATGTACCCAATGGGTACTTTTGCACATGTATATTTTACCTGAACACCCATCAAGATTTCAATAGTTCGACGGATAAGACTCTTGAAGAGTGGAAAGGTGAAATTAATGGAAGCTTATAATATGATGAGCTCATCTATATTTACTTGATATTCATATGAGATTATGTGACTAACTTGTTTGAATAAGTGTATGTGTTTAGGTAACTTACCCAAAATTGATGGAATATGTATTTATGTGTGATTGTGTTAATAAATAAGACCGGTAAATTTATTTCCTGTTATACGGGCTTATTTTTGCCTGTTTTATAGTGCTCAAAGCTCGCGAGGGTTGAAGTCGGTCAGAGCAATCATCACACTATCCACTATCTCATTTTGGTATAAATAGAAATCTTATTTTGGTATAATGGCATGTATTAGCTTAGTTGACCAATGATGGCTTGTACTGGTTGTTTTGTAACCTAGATATTTAAGTGGCTAATGATGGTCTAAGTTTGGCTATTTTAAAGTGGTGTTTTGATAATCACATAAGTGCTTATTATGTGTTGGTTTAATGAAATTGTGTTAGCATATGAGTTTATGACATGAGTAAGTTTATATCTATTGATGCATGAGATAATACTACATGATTGATGTCAAATTTCTTGTGAATATGATGTTGGATTGGTGGATACATGTTTGTGAGTTTTAGTGCAGGAAAATGGTAAGTTTTAAGTGACAAATGAGGCTAGGAAATGGCCTTATTTTGTCCACACGGGTAGACATACGGGCATTTTTCTTGGCCATGTGTGACACACTGCTTGTCCCATGGGCATGTGGTCTAGTCGTGTGTCCCCTGCATCTTAAAAATGAGAAACAGAATACTCAGAATTGGATACACGGGCGAGTGTCTCAGCCGTGTGGTTGACACAGCCTGGAACACGTGTAATACCCCAAAAATTTCTACAGTAAAAGATTATCTTTGATATAGTAAAATAAGGAAATAAAGTGACAAAAAGGGAAATTTTGAGTTATGACAACATTGAGAAGTAAATTATGATATTTTGATTTAGGAAAGGACTAAATTGTAAAAGTGAGAAAAGTTTTGTTGCCTAAAAGTAAATACTCAAAACTTGAGGGCTAAAGTGTAAACATGAAAAAGTTGAAGGACCAATAGTACAAATATTTTAAGGGTAGAATGATCTAGAAACAAAGGAAAATGAATGAATTAGGACCAAATTGAATAGGTGAAGAATTATGAAGAAGTAAATTGCAATTTTACCAAATTAAATGATGACTCAAGGATGAAATTTTCAAAAATAATAATGGACAAAATGGTCAATTGGAAGAGAGAGAAATCTAGAATGTAATAATGATGTTGATGATATTTTATAACTATTTAATTAGATAAATATTATTTTATTAATGAGATATTTTATTATTTTATTATTATTCTATTATTAATTTATTATTAATTATTTAGTATAAAAGGAAGGAAAGATGAAGAATTTTCATCATCTTTCCCATGCAAAACCAACGTGAGAAGAAGAAGAAGAAGAAGAAGAAAATAAGTTTTCATTTTGATAGACCATAATTTATACACATTTTTATCCCATGCTTAACACATTTTATGGATGGTTTCTCCTTAGAATTGGTGGATTCGATGCTCCTAATCCTTTAATTTCATGTTTTATACTTAGGTGAGCATAGGAGAGTAAAAAAGGAGAGAAACGGGCCGAAAACAAAGAAAATAGACTCACGTGGGAAATAAACACAGCCTGAACTTCCTCACACGGGCGTGTCACACGGCCGTGTCCCTTTGGTAAGATCAAAGCACGACTTACACGGGTAGATCACACGCCTATGCCCATTTAACAGCCTTGACCATGGCCTTAAGTAATCACACACGGGCTTATCCCTGCCGAGCCCAAGTTTAGTCCAATTCGAAAAAGGCCAATTTTGAGGGCTCTTAGGCATTCTAAAGCTTATTTAAACACCTAAGGAGGCACTTAGAAGGGGGACGCAGAGTAGGAAGCAAGGAATTACTGAAGGAAAGCCGATTGATCCATCTCAAGAGCCGGATTCATCATCAAAACTGAAGATCTCCCTTCAAGTTCCTTCAGGAGTTTTGGGTTTTCTTATGTTTTGTTATCTTTATGCTTTTGAGATGTTTTCTTTCATAAATATGCACTAAACCCCCTAAATACCTAAGGGGAATGAAAACTAAGACAAATCTTGTTATTATTATCTGGATTGTATGATAAATATTTGACTTGTTCTTAGTTATGCGTTCTTAATTCTTGTTTTAATATTCCAGGATATTGATTCAAGTTAACGCTCTTATTCAGAGGAGGAATAGACCCTGTCTAAGAGTAAAATTGTCATAATTAAGCGGAGTTAATTGCGCGCCTAGATATATGGTGACAAGATTTTTCCGGATTAGGGTGAAACCTAATAAGGGAATCCATAGATTGAGTTAATGCAATTCTAGGGTGTTAATTAGAAAGTGATTTCAATTATTCAACCAGGGTTAGACATTATTAGTTTCGAGAGGGATAATAATATAATTTAGGGATTTCTACGGATCAAGTCAAATGAATAAATCATCTGATTCAGAGTCAAATAACAAGTGAAGTCTAGGTGGATTTTTCCTTAGGTATTGTCCCAATCAATCAAATTTTCCCAAAAGTATTTTCCCAAGTTTACTTCTGTGCATTCTTAGTTAATAATTAGTTTAGATAACCAAACCTCTTAATTTTTAGGCTAGATAATAAAAAGGAAGTAAATACTAGTACTCGTAGTTCCTTTGGGTTCGACAATCCGGTCTTGCTGAACTATACTACTGTTTGATAGGTACACTTTCCTTAATCGTGATAATAAGTTAGTCTCATTTATAAATCTTTAAAACCTATTACGAATATCACGCATCACATTTCTTTACAATTTGGTCCTTCTACCAAAAATTCACCATTTTCACCCAAAAATCAAAATAATTTCCATAGCTACCAAAAGAAAAAAAGTTTAAGGAGATTATGGGAAGTTATAATATCAAGTTGGATTCAAAAAATGAAAGCTGAAGGAGAGAGAAAATCAAGATGAAGATTGAAATCAATAGAACAAGGTAAGAACATCATGATTTTAATATATTTTTAAGTTTGATATTATTGAAAAAGAATGGGATTGATGTTAATGTAGAGTTTCCTTACATATGGTTCTATGTTCTTGATATGTTAGTGAAGAGAAAATAAGAGAAAGTGATGAGAAATAGTGTAAAGAAAGAAAATAAGGGTGTTATAAACATGATAATTAATATCTTGCACTAAAACAGTTTTGGGCAGCAGCAGTCGTCTAAATTTGAAAAATCACCAAAAATTTTAAAAATTTAATTATAATTTGAATAAAATATGAAATTAAATTTTATTGAGTCTAGTTTTTCATAGAAGAAACGGTGTAAGCAATGAAATTGTAAATTATGAGATATAACAAATTTAGTTAGACAAGGTCAGAATGATTTCGGATTCCCCTATTCTAAATTTGGAAAATCATAAAAAATTGGATAAAAATAATTATGGGCTTAAATTTATATGCTTAGAATTCTTAATGAGTTTATTTTCAAGATAAATTTATGGGAATATCATTTGAATCCTGTACAAGGAGATAATTAATTTTTATTGAAGAAGGGTCAGAATTGTTAGACAGCAGAACATGGGTGACTTTAAAGAATAAACTGTACTTATTGGCTAAATAAAAACTTCTGAAAATATTATAGTAAGAAGATATGTGAGTCTAATTTTAGGAGAAATTAGCGGATCCAAATTTTGAGTTCTGTAGCTCAAGCTAAAAATAATTTAGTGACTATGACACGAATAAACAACTTTGAATAAATTTATAAGTAAATAGTGAAATCATAGATAATGTTACTTATAAGAATGATATATACATTAAGGATGTGGAATGGAGAGGAGGAGGAGGAGGAGAATAAATATATGAATTTTTAGCTAGCAAGGGTTTACATTTAAAATGGATAATTTGTATCTTTTAGACTCAGGGACTAAATTGAATAAAAAAAGAACTGTAGGGGCAATTTTGTAAAAATTTCAAAAATTACCAAAATGAAGGAAATGATTTTTTTATTGATTAAATTAATAAATTGATGAAATTATTAATTTGGATCAAGATTGGGTGAAAATCGGGGAAAATGAAAAATTTACCAAAATACCCTTGAATCTTGATATTTCTACAATTTCTACAGGTAAGTTCGTGTAACTTGAATTATATTGAAAGGACAATTTGATGGATCTCTGAAAAGGAATTGACGGTAAAAAGGATCTAGCCCGGACGGGTGATCCTAACCTGATATAGCCCTCTTGAAGAATACATGGAAAATAGATTTAACCCGAATGGGTAATCCGAATTAGGGTCTGAATTTAGCCTGGACTGGTAATTCAAATCCAAGCTCATTAGAGTAATTGTCGTTGCAGGGGATTTAACCTAGACTGGTAATCCCGCTGTAAGGATGAGGTTCGCGGGAGTGTGCTTTCTAAAATGAAATGTGTAAGACCATGGTTGAAAGATACCATGGCAACATGATATGAAATGTGTAAGACTATGGTTGAAAGATACCATGGAAACATGATGGGAAATGAATAAGACCATGGTTGAAAGATACTATGGCAGCGTGACATGAAATGAATAAGACCATGGTTGAAAGATACCAAGGCAATGTGATAGAAAATGAATAAGACCATGGTTAAAAGATACCATGGCAACATGATGGGAAATGAATAAAACCATGGTTGAAAGATACAATGGCAACATGACAGAAAATGAGTAAGACCATAGTTGAAAGACACTATGGCATCATGTCGAAGATAAATAAGATCATGGATGAGAGACGCCAAGACATCTATTGAACAACTAATATTCAGGTAATATGTACCAGATGACGAATAGTTATATGAATTGGTTATACAAAATGGTTGTGTGAAATGTTTACAAGAATTGGTCATATGGAAATATATGTACAAAATAGTTGTATGAAATAATTAAGAAGATAGATAAATGAAATAAGTATAGGTACATGAAATTTAATTTATGTTAAGTTTAATATGAACTATTATCGAAATAAATATACATAAGATATATGGAAATGATGGTGCATGAAATATTGTATAACGAAATGAATGATATATGCTTATGAAGAAACGGTAAGAGAATAATATGTTTCGTGACATGTACATATATGATTATCTTTGATATGTTGATACAAGGAAATTATGTAAGTTGAGACTATTATTAAACTAAAGTGTGATATGTCGAATTAGGGCTTAATCGGAATAGTGGTTTCGTGACCATAAATTTGAGATAGAAATAATTATAAAATAATTATTTTGAGGTTTATGATATGATTGCATGATTGTGTGAAAATTTCGTGATGAAATTCTATGCCTAAAGTGCTTAAATTGAAAGTAGGGACTAAATCGAATAAGTTGCAAAACTTGTATTCTAGAAGTTTTTAGTATGAAATTGTTTTGGAATATTAATGAGGAGGTCTTAAATAGAAATTTGATCAATTTTAAGTTCATGGACAAAATTATGACATGGAAGGAATTTTTGGAAAGTTTAGTAGTAAGGGTATTTTGGTCATTTAGTTATTAAAATGAATTAAAAACAAAATTAAAAGCCAATTTTTGTCCATCTTCTTCATTAGGCCGAAATTTCAAGGGTCCTCCATAGCTAGGGTTTGTTTCAAGCTTCCAAGCTCCATAGTAAGTGATTCCAAGCCCCGTTTTTAATGATTTTTACGTTTTTGAGATCCCGGTAACTCGATAAAGCTTATGTTAGCAATAATTTAACCTAGGGTTTATATTTGGAAAAATACCCATAGGTGAAATTTGTGTATTTTGATGTTTTATGATAGAATATGAAGTTTTAAATTATGTTAGACAACTTGTACTACTCGATTTTAAGCAAAAACGAGTAAAAGGGCTTAATCGGTAAAAATACCTAATAGTCACAAGTACATGTTAGAGTGAGAATTTGATGTTGCCATAGAAGAGAAAAGTGATCAGCATGTTGTAAAACATAAGAATAAGGAATAAAGTTTAATCCCGAGCCTAGGGGCAAAAATGTAAATATGCAAAAGTTTAGGGGTAAAATTGTAATTTTGCCAAAATTTGAGTTAAGGATTAATTTGATAATGTGAGTATTAAATAAGCTAAATGTGTTATTTTAGATCAAGAAAGACGTGGAATCGACCTCAATCGAGGAAAAGAAAAGATTGTGGACTAAATTGCAAAATCTTTGTATTTTGGTACCAAGGTAAGTTCATGTGTAAATAATGTAGCATAATGGTTATTTTTAAGTTATTGATGTTAATTATATGTTATGCTGAATTTTATTATGAAATGTATGCTTTGTGGTTAATTTCAAATAATATGTAAATTATGTGAACTACTTGTTAAATATAATTGTTACCGAGTATTGATTTCGGCATTCTACGGAAGACGGCAAGGATAAGTGTTCGAGGAAAAAGCCCGTTTGAACCTTAGGAATAGATTAGGATACAAGTGACATGTCACTAGGATGGTTGAGCATCCGAACTCGTTGAGTTGAGTCCGAGTTCACTTATGGATGCGAATGTCCGAACTCGTTGAGTTGAGTCCGAGTTCGTGAGATGTAACTAGGCATCCGAACTCGTTGAGTTGAGTCCGAGTTCACTTATGGATGCGAACGCTCGAGCTCGTTGAGTTGAGTCCGAGTTCGCTTATGGGCGGGTTACATGATTTCTTGATTGCATATATGGCACTTATGTGCAAGTTATCCATGTATCCGAATTATATTCCGATGTGTTCAACGGGTAAAGTTCTACTCAAATGGAGGAATATTCGAGATGTAAAGAGACGTATTGGTAAGTGATATGAAATGGATATTTTGGACAGGTATGTATTTAACCCTCGGGTTGAGTATTGATACAACCACGATAAGGTAATAAGATGATGAAAAATGATTAAAAATGTGATATGTGTTTTAGTGATACATGCTAATGTTGATTGGTATGACTGTTTGTTATGTTACTTATTATTTGCATATGAACTTACTAAGCATTTATGCTTACTCCCTCCTTCTTACTCATAGTAGTTTTGGACAAGCCAACTCAGGGGTCGGGATAGGTCGAAGGCTCAGTCACACTATCCGGAAGACTTTTGGTAATGGCTTGTAAATTTAAGTATGGCATGTATAGCAATATACCTTTTTTGTGTAAATGATCTTATGGTATGGTGACGGAATGGTTGAGGAAATGCTTGATAATGATAAATTATGAAAATAGTTAGTTTAGATTATATTTGATGTTAAGGAAAATTATTAAGATACTTAGTGCATAAAAACTCATAAAAGGGATGAAATTTGCCATAAACAGAATACTGCAGCAACACTGACGGGAATTTAAAAATTTACTAAAAATCATAGAAATTGAACTTGGTGATGGAATACATATCAAATTGAAGCTTATTATGTCTAGTTTCACATGAAACAAATGAAACAGGTAAAGGAATTATATGTTACAAGATATTTGAATTTTAGTGAAACAGGGTCATAGCAGTTTCTGAATCCCCTGTTCCAACTTTAGAAATTCACCATAAATTTTAAAGATATAATTAGGTAGTGTATTTTATATTCTCAGAATCCTTATTGAGTCTAGTTTCAGGAGAAATAAACCTCATAGTCATATGAATTTTTTACAGAGAGAAATGTGGTTTGTAGTAAACAGAGGTCAGACCAGTCAAGTCCTGAAACAGGGGTAATTTTAACTAATAAACTGTACTAATTGGCCCAACCAAAAATTCTAGAAAAAAATTAGTAGATAGATATATGAGTCTAGATTTAGGAAAAATTTACGGATCTTGATTTCGAGTTTTGTAACTCGAGATATGATTTTTCTTGTGACTGTGATGCAAGTAGCTTAAAAGCTGTGAATGTAGAAATAAATAATCCAAAGTTCTAAATATGTTAAATTAAGCTTAGTAACACCTCATACTCGACTCCGGCGACGGTCTCGGGCGTGGGGGCGTTACAATATCAATGTTGAAATTATATGAAATATGTACAAGTATACTAACAATGTTGTTGTTTGATACTTAGACAAGTGCCAAGCTATTGCTTGAACGGTAATATGTTTATTTATATGATGCATTGAATCGGTAAGTATTTAATTGAAATTTTTTTAAATGATATGTAAATCCTAATAATGCCCCGAAACCCTGTTCCTGTAACGGATACGGGTTAGGGGTGTTACAACACGGGCCTATTACACGACCGTGTGAAAACTGAACCTAAATTTCGAAAATAAAAATTTGCCACACGGCCTAGCACATGGGCGTGCGACTTGGCCGTGTGACTTCAATTTCTTCATGCTTTAAAAGTCAGAGAGCTACACGAGTTAGGGACACGGGCGTGTGTAGTATACGGCCTGACCACACGGGCATGTCCCTAGACCACACGGGCGTGTCCCTAGACCACACGGGCGTGTGAGCCCTATACCTAGGAAAATTTTTGGAATTTCGCGAAAAATTCCCTGAGTTCCCGATTTAGTCCCGATTTGATTCCCACACTTGTTTTGGGCCTCGAGGGTCCATATAAGGGACGATGTGTATGATCTCGGTAAATAAATAATAATTTACATAAAATAATTGAAAAATATTTTGAATGTTCTGGTAATACTCCGAAACCCTGTTCCAACGACAGATACGGGTTAGGGGTGATACACCTTCGGGCCAGGCCGAGTGGCCCATCCCATGAGCAGGTCTAGCTACAACCAATTGAACACACTTTATCTTTGGCATTTAATAAATTCTTTTCTTTTTCTCTTTTCTCCCTTCCCACGTCACCCATATTCTATTCTTTCAATTTTTTTTCTTTAACTTTTAACTTTTTGGTTTAATTGCCTTCCAAGGCCCTTTCCCTTTCCACCTTTCACAATTCCACAAAACTACTTTTAAAGCATGATTTTTTTCATGATTAACTAAATCCTTTTTAGCCTTAGCCCGGTTATCACTTTGACCAAATAATCGTGAGATATAAACCTACACTAAAGACTTTGCAATTTGGTATTCACTATCTCCCCGGTATATGAGATAGTACAAATTTGTCCCTCAAAGTTGATTCGATTTCAATTCAAAAAGCGCGCGTTGGGTTGGAATAGTTTGGCGTACAGTTGGGAAGTTGAGTTGGCGGTGCTGTATTCAAAATCCTGCGAACAAATTGGCGTGTTCAATTAGAAAAAGCTAGTTGGATTCCGTCAAAGGAGATAGTGATTGGATTTAAATGACCCACATGGTTGAGGTCGTTAATTCGAGTTGGACTTTTCAGATCACAAGGTTGTTGAAGTCTTAAATTACGGGTACGTGCCACGTGATTGGAAATTTGACAATGGTCAATTTGCAAGTGATACCGAGATCGATTACGAGAGGAAGAGTTGGCGGTTTAAGGGATCCTTGATTGCTATAACCAACTTATCGATTGGAATGGAAAATCTATTTCAATGGTCGATTCAAGATTGGAGTACACCGAGGCTAAGGCTAAGCTTTAAAAAATATTTTATTTATCCATTTATTTTATTTTCTTAAATATATTTTTGTAATTTTGAATCTATTTTTATTTTATTTTATTTTTGTATTTCCTTATTTTATTATCTTAATCAATTTAAAACCCTTATTTTTATTTTTCAATACTACTACGCACAAGCCGTGGGAAAGATTGTGGCTGCGACAACGAATCTAGTTACAAGAAAATGTGAAATTAGGTAACCAGCCCCAGTGGATTTGACCCTACCACTCTATATTTCAATTTATTGTTATATTTGTTTTAGGAATTTATATTTGGTGGTTTCGACGCCCATCATACAATAATAAATAGACAATAAACCAATAACAATTCAACATAATATTATATTAATATATAATTAGTTTAATAATTTGATTCTTAAATAAATTAATTTAGAGATCAATTTGAATTACGAAAAATATAATAACAGGTGTTGAAAATATTAAATTATGTCAAATCACAAAAATAAATTATAAAATATATGTAAACATTATGTAATATGAATTATTAATGTGTAAATATTAATTATATAAATTTATAAAACTTTTCACACTAAAAAAATAAAACACAAGGTAAATGAATGATATTTTTGTCTAAATTGGATTATAATGGTAATTAATGTACAATATGATATGGACTAAAATACAACATTAATACAAGATAAACTATAAAATAATATATACAACAAAATACAATACAAAAATAACGGCAACACAATAGAAACATAAAAAGTGTCAAAAACTTTATATAACAAATCATAAAATATGTAACATATTTAATGCTTTCAAATTATGGGGGGAAAAATCAAATAAATTATAAATAAAAAATCAAATCAAAACAAAACAAAAGAGGGAGAAACATTCGGTAAATTAATTAAAAATGTTGTTTTTAAAAAAATAATTAGGGATTTAGGTCTTTTTTTTTCTAAATTTAAGGAAATAAACTGATATTGGAAAGAGAAACACAAAAACGCATCCTGTAGAAAGCATTTTATGTTTCTAAAAGGAATATTTTTGTGTGTGTATTAGATGTTGAAAATTTGGAAAGAAAGATTTGTTTGTGTTTGTGTTTGTGTTTGAGGTAAACATTGTGATAATTTTAAAGCATATTTGACTTCACAGTGATGCGATGACGCTTGAAGACCGACACACTTCATTTGTCGTATGGGGATAGAACCATCACTTTAGAAGCCCATCGTATTGCAACTCAGGCTCTCAGTTCATGGTGGTTATACGGTCATGAGTTAAAGTATAACTCGGGCCCCCAATTGACAGTAGTTATGTGGTTATGGGTTCTAGTTTCATTATATTGAAAGAGGATACTTTATAAACCCTATACATAAATTTGAGACCATAATCATAGAGACAAACAAAGGGGCTTTCTAGTATAATCAACTTATTTTTTTCTCGATTTCCACCAAAGGTAGTATCCTTAATCTCATTGTCCATAACCTATGATAGAGTTGGGGGCAAGAAGACTTTCAATGGGAGGAGTGACTCCGACGGTGGAGAAAAAACTGAAACTCGAGTCGGGCAGTAACGGTTGTAGTTATTAATAAGCTCTTTAATCATAGCAATCACGTCGCATTTCAGCTTTTTTCCAACTTCACAGTCACTCTTCCTCGTGAAATTCTTCTTGTCCTTAACTCTATCATAAGTTATAGTAACGGGGAGGTAAAGGATACTACCTTTGGTAAAGATAGAGAAAAATAAAAAGTTGATTATATTGGAAAGCCCTTTTGTTTTTCCCTGTGATTATTATCTCAAACTTATGTATGGGGTTTATAAAGTATCCTCATCTAGTGGCGTTAAATTTGAACTTGTGACCCCATAACCACTGTCAACTAGGACCCAAGTTATGCTTGAATCTGTGACCACAAAACCATCACCAAGTGGGAGTCATAGTTATGCTTCAACCTGTAACATCCCAAACCTGTATTCGTCGCCAATGTAGGATTGCGGAGTATTATCAAGTGGGAGTCATGTTAATTCATCATTAACATGCATAACGTCCCTCATTTAAGCCTTCAAGTCTAAAAATCATTTTAAAAGTGTTTCGAGACCAAATCGGGAACATTTGAAAATTTTAGGAAAAAGTTAGAAAAATTTTAATTACAGGGGTCACACGGCTGTGTGGCCAAGCCGTGTACCCTTCAAAATGGTCTCGCACGCCCATGTGCTAGCCGTGTGTCTCACACGGCCAAGTCACACGCCTGTGAGTCTAGTCGTGTGGATCTAAAATGTGCCAAAATCGCTCAATTTAGCCTAACATAAAGCTACTTAAGACACCAAACTTTAAGTTTCATACACATATTTAACCTTTGGTCAAAACGCATACTAACATTTAGCTTCAAACATTAACATATACTTATAACTCAATTTACATCACATTCACCAAAACAACTAACAACCAAAGACATCCTAGGTACATGCTATTACAAAATTAAACATCACCACACTTGAGATCGGGATTGTTGTTGTTGGATGCTGAGTCGGCGATCAAAATAGAGTACCTAACCTGCGCACGGAAAACAAAATCACACGCTGAGTAAAACTCAACGATATTTCTATAATCCAAACATTTTAAGACATGATTTGATACATGAATACTCAAATTGAATTATATCATCATACTACCATCTAAACATACAATTATAAGATATCACTATTTCAATTTCATGCCTTTCATCACTTTATTTCATACTATACTCAATTTTCACAAGTATTCACATTTAGTGGCTTTGAATATATATCTCAATTCACATCACTTGCTATATGAATAGCTTTGCATAGATCATTCAACAATTTACTTATATTATGGCACAAACCAATCCACATTAAGTAACTTCACTTATTTGAATAACCACAAGTAACTCAAGAATATATCATGCTTCAAATGAATAAATGTATATACATAAGTAAATATAATCATATTTAGTAATATCTATAACCATCCTTCTTAGATGATTCATAACACCTTACTGTATAGTCCATTTGGTACATGACACCCAGTGCCTAGCGGATAATCCATAAAAGAGTTTGCGCCCAGCGCTAGTCAGATAAACCGACAAATGTGTGCCTAGCACTAGTCAAATAAATTGACGGAAGTTACGCCCAGCGCTAGTCGGATATATCGACGAATAATCAGGGAGCCCAGCTCTAGTTGGATAAATCAACGATAGTTGCGCTCAGCGCTAGTCGGATAAACTGACGATATAAGTAGTGAGCCCAACTCTAGTTGGATAAACCAACGATATTTGCGCCCAGCGCTAGTCAGATAAATCGACAAATGTGTGCCCAGCACTAGTCAGATAAACTGATGAAAGTTGCGCCCAATACTAGCCGGATAAACCGAAAATATCAATTACCCATTTGCAAGTCCATAAAATCATATTTCATAATCTCAATATCACATTCACTTCAATTATCTATTAATCAACTCAATATCATATTCACTTCAATTATCTATTAATGATTCATTAATTTATTCCATAATGCCACATTCTATCTATTTATGATTTTATCAATATCCATTCAATAGAGCTTAACCAAACACAAATGAAAACATACTTAAATAATAATTAACAATTAACTAATTAAATTAAATAAATAGAGTCCGAGTTCAAAAACTACGAATTTACTTAGCGTGTAAACACGAGATTTTAGTTTCTAAGGAAACTTAAAAAAATCATTATCTCCCATTACTAACATACTTCAATAGCCCCCCCTCACTTCCAGTTGCCCTTCCAACTTTGGATGCAAATTTTTAGCATTAAAGAAAATATTTAATTACTTCACATAAATGTTGATAATTTACATGTACTGGACTATTCGAACACTTAATTGAGTCATTGAGGTCGCTTGTATAAGTGTTATATTTTAGTATGTATAAATATAAATAAAATTCTAATATATTGGGTTGCTCAGACAGTATAATCAAATTCTAATATATTGGGCTGCTCAAACAGTATAATCAAAATATATAAATAAAAATATATAAATAGGCTATTTCGGACAGCCATGAATAAGGCACAACATTAAATTTGTTAAGTTGGTATCACATTCAATATATCTAAACTTGGACAGCATTAAATCTAGAAAATCATTCATGTAAAACATATTTAATCTGTCTAAAAATCGGACAACATAGTGCAGTCATTATTAAGTCAAACCACATTCAATTCATTCAAATTTGGACAACATGAATGCATTAGGAAACTATATTAGTTCATAAAACATAAAAGAAAGTCTCAAAGACTTACATAAAACCAAAGATGATTATCCCATACCCTTCACTTTTCCTCGATTTACGTTCAAGCTACTCATTTCATGATCATAACATAATAAATTAATTTATTAACTAATTCAAACACCATATCAAGTTTAAATTCAAACCATTATACCATTAATTACATTTTACTTATTTGCACTTAACATTTACTCTCAATACAATTAAATCTTCAATTCTAAATCATGTTATTAAATCAAAATCAAGAAAATCCCATTTCAACCAAAATTTTCCACAAGGCTCAAAACAACTCATACTTTCAATTAATTCACAATTTAATCCTTGAATTTATCATTCTTATAATTTAATCCCTAACCTTAGTATCATCAAAAATCATTTAGCAATTATTCCTATTTATCTACCAAACTTAATATCTAACGTGATAACACCAAAGCCCAAATATTCTACTATGGCAACTTCCACAAACTTCACTAAATTCAAAAAATTCAACATGGGTAAATTAATTTAAGATCTTATGGTTCCAAAAATACTAAATTTATGCTAAAAGAATCAAGAAATACCAACATTATTCAACTTCAATCTCATCATTTCATATTTCATTTCAATTATGAATTTAATTCAATTCTCAGGTACCAAAATACTCACCTCAATTACTTACTATATGCAAATAATTATATATGCAATAATCTATCAGATTATAAAAGCACAAACCGTAATTTTTTAAACTATTCAATGATTTTTATCCTTCTCTTTTTTATTCGAAAGTTCCGTTACGACGTTAGCAGAACTTTCAAACTCCTAGCCGTGCGATTTCTTCTCTCTTTTTCTTTCCTTTTTCTTTCTCTCTTTTTTTTCTTTTGTTTGCGTGTGACAGAGAATGAAACTTTCTCTTTCTTTTGTCTTTCTTATTAATACTATTTTTATATCTTATTATATAATATACATACATTTTATACAATTTAATAATTATACATATTATATTGTCATAAATGTCCATTACAACGGTCCACTTAAAATGAACCAAGGGCATAATTGCTTCTTTAGTCCTTTTAATATAGATCACCTTATAATTTAGAATTAATTCTTACTTTTATCACTTATTTGATTTAGTCTCTTTATTTCAATTAAACAATCTTTTTTCAAAAATACATAACCAAAAATTTAATTCACTTTTAATATAATTATGTAAATATTTAATAAAATATTAACGAGTCCGATTTAGGAAAACGAGGTCCTGATACTTCAATTTTCAAAACCATCGACTTTAGAACCAATACACTTGTACCTTGGCTAACTATCTAATAAAATAAAAAAATTAATTATTAGATCGACCTCAATATAATACTGTAATACCTTCATAACTATAAATAAAGAGTATTCATTAATTCTATCTTCAGGAAACAACATTCCAAAACCACCGTTTTCAACTCCATTGACTTTTGGGTCGTTACACAACCTATGACCGTATAACCACTATGAACTTAGATCTCGAGTTCCAATGCGATAGGCTTTTGGGGTGATGGTTTGATCCGCATGGTAGATGAAATGTGTGGCTCTCCGAGCACTATCGCATCACTGTAAACTCAAACACACATAAACTATCAAAATGTCCCCCTCAAACACAAACACAAATAAATATTTCCCTCCAAAAATTTCAACACTCAACAAAAAAAATTAAAAAGAGAATTTTTAGTTTTCTAAGGGATGGTGGGCGAGAAAGTTGATAGAGTAGGGGGAGTAAAATCCCCTTTATATAGGCAACCAAGGGAAATTTTTTTTAAAAAAATGATGTGGGAGCCTATTTTCATGATATTAAGGATTAAATTGTAAACTTAGTGAAATTTGTAATTGAAATAAGAGAAGTTATGATAAAACTATACATTGATGACAAGTGAGTTTTAAGGATTAAATTGAAAAAGTATAATGATTATGTATGTCTAAATGAAAGTCAATACAAAAAACCATGAAAAATTAAAAATTAGCATTAAAACAATTTTAGACAGCAACAGTTGTATAACTTTGAAAATTTATCAAACAGATCTTAATTTGGAATACTGTAGATCAAGATAAAAATAATTTAATGACTGCTACTCAATTGGATAGCTTTGCTAAAACTATGTAATTAGTAAAATTGAAATTAATGTTAAATATAGGCATACAATAATAAATGGCATTAATTTTCATATAAATACACATACTGGAACGTCCCAAAATTTGATTTTTATTTCTAAGTCGTGTTAATGAATTTGTGTCTGCTTCTGTGGTTGTGTGTTCTTTATGCTCACTTGAGATCTGAGGTTCAAGTTGCTTAAATTTTGGAGTTTTTGTTAAGTTCCTTACTTGAACCCTTAGTTTAGAATTCTTTGTTTAAGCTTAATTCGGTGACTTTTTGTGACAAGAATGAGCTTGATGGTTCACTGGTTAAACATTTGCCTATTATTTGATTCCATGTTTGAGTAACTGTGTATGCGACAATGATTATATTTTGCACTTTTCTACAAAAACTGGAGTTTAAATGCTTTTTCCCTCTACTGTTAACTTAGAAGTTTTTCTTTTCATTTTTTTATTACTTATTTCTTTCCAAAGACTTGTTTTTCTTTTTGTTATTACGTTCTTAGTAAATTTTCTTTTTGGTTCTGTCAATCTTGTATAATTGCTGCGTCGGATTATGTTTTTGCTTGTTTTGGTGGGCCTTAAGGTAAGTTGCATTGTTGGTCTTCGTTGTACTACGTTATTGTGTGATTTGGGATTTTTCCAAAATCTCAAAGATTGTTAATCTTGTTGTACGTTGCATTCTGGTACGCTAGAGGAGACTCAAAAGACGTTTAACGCATCCCGTTTTACTTAGGAATTAAGTGTGTGCTAAGATTCTGCGGTAAGTAGATTTTTTCTCATTTCGTGTAGGGAATCGAAGGTTTTGACAGAATTTGATTGTTAGTAGTTGTGTGTCTTGCGAATGTAATGTTGAAATGTGTCTTTAAAACTTGTTTTAGGTTTAGATTTGTAATTGAGTGCTTTTACAATGTTGGGTAACATGTGGGTACTAAAACCCTTTTCTTTTTCTGTGTTTTTCTCCGTCAAAAACGGGGTTGTCAACGGTACACGAGCGTGTGCAGGCTGTATGGGTCACACAGCCATGTAAGAGCCCGTATGGTGGACCGTGTAACTCTCTGAGCTCAAATTTGGGGTCACACGGGAACGTCAAAGGGCATATGTTTGATCGTGTGTGAGAAGTGACGTGTAAGAGTCACACGGGCAAAACACACGGACGTGTGTCCAGGCAATATACCTCACTGAGTTTAGATTTAAAGTCACACGGGCGTGGAACTCACTGAGTTAAGATTGGAGTCACACAGGCAAGACATTCGGGCATGTGTTCAGGCTGTGTAACTCCCTGAGTTCAGATTTGGAGTCACACGGGCAAGGGACACGGGCGTGTGCCTAGCCGGGTGAGGTACACGGACTAGCACACAAGCATGTGCCCAGGCTGTGTGACTCTTTGATTTGTTAAATAGGGCACACAGATGAAAATACGGTCGTGTGTCGGGCTGTGTGGAGTGAGACGGGCCACCGTTCGGGTGTGTGAGCCCAAATCGCCATCTTCAGTAATTTCGTAATTATTGTACGGGGCGAGTATAGACTACTTGTAAGATAGGTATCATTGTCTTGAGTTGTATGATAGCTTTATTGTGACTACAGATTGGTTTCACTTATACTCTGTTATACTGAAACGTGTGGTTGTGTCTACATCTGAATTGTAACACCCCAAACCCGGCCTAGACATTATGGCCGAATCAGGCGACGCTACAAAGAATGAGATTTTTGAAATCGAATTTATCAAGTTAAAACTGTTTCCGTTTATTATCTTCTATTTATCTCTCGTCAATTTCAAAACCATTCTCTCATTAATTGGATTCGTTTAAAAACACATTCTGTAGTGGAAGCTTTTAAAACCGTGATATTTAAAAAAAATCATTCACGTTTAGGAAAATATTATTTTTAATTAAACCGAGTTTTGGTTGTGTTTTGTAGTTTAAATGTCCATGTAAACAGTTAAAATTCAAAGTAACGGCAAACAGTCCAAAAGTCCAAATTACATCAACAATACCCCAAAAAAAATAATAGGAATTAAAAACCTTAAATGGAATTTAATCAATTCAATAGCCATGTGGTCACCGTTGAGTCCTTCATCACACTAATCCGTCTAGGTTTGAGGGTTACCTGTACAGATAAACAAAAATGGGTGAGTTTACGTAAACTCAGTATGTAATCCCCACAGAAGACATGCATACAGTCAAACAACAGTTATTAGTCAAATGCAGTCTGAGCCTAAGCCTATTACAATTTCGGATGCAGTTTAGGCCCTAGCCCATTCAAATACAGTTTCAGATATAAATTAGGGCCTTAGCCAATCTCAGATACAGTATGCATACAGTAACATAAATCAATATCCTACCCACCAGCCTTTACACACCATCTTAGACCATCCCTACACACCATGTGGGGTTTAAAACACTCACCCAGCCCTACACACCAAGTTGTACCGAATGCGGCACATATCAATAATATTGGAGCTGAGCTGCCAGATAATAGGCATGAAAGCCTTTCAGTACACTTCCTCTAATAATCAATCATCCCACACCAATGCAGATGCAACTAAACATGCTCAATGCAAATATACAGAAATACATGCTTACATGTTAATATTCAGTTATCAGTCATACATACAGATCAGTAAGCATACATAAATTTAACATGCTCAATACATACATTGTATGCTCAAATCACACAATTTAGGGTCTAAGTAGCGCTTACCGACCCTACAGTAGGTCCACAGTCGACTTGAGCAACCCGTACAACCCTAGGAAACATTTTAGCTAAATAGGCCCACACGCCCATGTGATTTGCCCATGTGGCTTACACGTCCAGATTAACCTTAGCCCGTGTGGATCACACGGCCTGGCCCAAATTTCACACGCCCATATAGACTACCTGTGTGGGCCCATACGCCCAGTTCGGTCTAGCCCGTATGGCCCACACGGCCACATCCAAACCATCACATGGCCTTCGTCAATCACACAGCCGTGTTGTCACACACGGCCTACCACACGGGTGACCATACGCCCATATGACATTGATAGTAGCCTTTTTCAACTTTTGCTGAAGCTCGATTTCTATATTTTGGGTACACACTTAGTTCGTTTTTACCGATATTGTAATTCCGAGATCTCCAAAACCTATAATCGACATTATTAAAGTCCAAATTTAGTAACACAAACGAAAACTAACCCGAGAATATTTCATAATGAAACCTTAGAACATCAAATAGTAAACTCGATCATTTACCGAAACGAACCAAAATCCCAAATGTTTAAATCTCTAGAGAAGCACTAATTACTGTTTGATCTTCACCTAATTAAAAGAACCAAAAATAAACAGACCTCTTTTAAAAAACCAACTATGGAACGATAATATAGAGACAACACGACACTTACTGAATGAGCGAATTCAATAGTTGAACAAGAATGAGGCAAAACAGAAATTGAAAGAGTAGAGGAAGGAAAAAGTAGAGAAGAAAAGGGAATTTTGAATAACGTTAGAATTTTGGAAAAGGGAAGCCGAAATTTAAAAAAAAGAATTAAACAAAAACAAAAATAAAACATGATAACTTCCCAAACCCCTTAATTATCTTCACTAACCCACTACTCATAATTCCAGTTTGACCGAAACTCTCTTAGTCAAACGAACAAAAATATACTCACATGCTCGCGCAGGGATTTACACACAAGACCTTCAACAAACTAACACTAAACATAACCACCAGACCAGCAGGCCCATTCTGATATGGTTTTACAAATAATTTAATATAAGCTCGCTGAACAAGTATAAGGCTTAAGTCAGAAAAATACCAAAATTTGCCAAATGTAAGGCTTCAACTTGGAACCTCTCACACACACCCAGAACACTTAACCACCAAAGTTGATACATACTTTGTGTCATATTTTAACAGAAACAAAAATAAGAATTTTGGGGTGTTACAACTCTACCCCTTAAAAGAAAATTTCTGCCTTAAAATTTACCTGATCAGAACAGATGAGGATGCCGTTGACGCGTCGCATCCTTAGGCTCCCATGTGATCTCCTTAGTGCTATGATTCTGCCACAGCACCTTCACTAAAGGGATAGACTTCTTCTGAAGAACCTTTAAATCATGATCCAGAATCTGAACCGACTCCTCCTCAAAGGTCAAATATGGCCTAACCTCAATCTCTTCAACAGGGACAATATGAGTAGGCTCAAAGTGGTAACGCCTCAACATCGAGACATGGAATACGTCATGAATACGATATAGCTCTAGAGGTAACTCCAACTGATAAGCGACCGGTTTCACTCGTTTTAGAATTCGATAAGGCCCAATAAACTTAGGGCTCAACTTGTCCTTACGACCGAACCTCAGATCCTTCTTCCATGGCGAAACCTTAAGAAACACAAAATCCCACACAAAATACTCAATTTCACGTCTCTTCAGATCAATATAAGACTTCTGTCTGTCAAAAGTAGCCTTCAGACGATCCCAAATCAGTCGAATTTTATCATCAGTATCAGAAACCAACTCAAGACCCAAAACTTGATGTTCGCCCAACTCAGTCCAACACAAAGGAATACGTCACTTACAACTATACAGAGCCTCGTAAGGTGCCATCTAAATACTCGACTAGAAACTGTTATTGTAAGCGAACTCGGCTATCGGCAGATAATCCTCCCAACTGCCTCGAAAATCGATAACTCAACTCCTCAACATATCCTCTAGTATCTGAATTACCCTCTCAGATTAACCATCAGTCTGAGGATGGAACACAATACTGAAGTCCAATCTCGAACCTAGAACTTCATGTAACTTTTTTCAGGACTGAGACATGAAGCTAGGATCCCTATTAGAAATGATTGAGATCGGTACCCCATGCAGTCTCACTATCTCAGAAATATAGAGTTTCGCCAACTTCTGAAAAGAATAGTCAGTCCTAACCGGAATGAAGTGGGCAGACTTGGTCAATCGATCCACGATGACCCAAACAGAATCCTTCTCTATGGGTATCAAGGGCAACCCACTAACAAAGTACATCGTTACTCGCTCCTACTTTCATAGCAGAATCTTAACCGGTTGCAGCAAGCCCGAAGGTAACTGATGGTCAACCTTAACTTGCTGGTATGTCAGACATTGTGCCACAAAGTTAGTAACCTCCCGTTTTAATCCCAGCCACCAGTACAGTTCTCAAAGATCTCAGTACATCTTATTCCCACCAGGATGCATAGTATAAAGGCTACTATGCACCTCTATCAAAATAAGCTGCCTCAGATCAGTATCATTCGGTACGCAAATCCAACCACGGAAACAAAGTACCCCATCATTATTCAGCCCAAAGTCCATAGTACTGCCACTATCAACCTGACGGAACCGAAAACCCAACGATTCATCCTCTAACTACCTAATTTGAATCTGTCCTATCCAAGTCAATTTAACCTGTAGCTCAGCCAATAAACTTCCTTTTGTCGAACAAACTAAGTCGAGCGAACATTGCTCTTAGATCAGTTATTGCCCTATGGCTCAATGCATCAGCCACCATATTAGCCTTGTCAGAATGGTATTCAATAGTACAGTCATAATCCTTAAGCAGCTCAATCCATTTACGCTGCTTAAGATTCAACTCCTTCTGAGTCAGGAGGTACCTGAGGCTTTTGTGATTAGTGTAGATAGTGCACTTCTCACCGTACAGATAGTGCCTCCAGATTTTCAAAGCAAAAACTACGGTGGCCAATTCCAACTTATGCATCGGATAGTTGGCCTCATGCGTCTTGAGCTGACGAGATGCATATGCCACAACCTTATCATCCTGTATCAGAACACATCCCAAACCAACGTGCAATGCATCACTGTACAAGGCAAACTCTTTTCCAGATTCTGGCTATATCAGAACAGGAGCCTGAGTCAGAACAGACTTGAGCTTCTCGAAACTTGATTGTTGCACATCAGTCCAGAAAAGCGGAACACCCTTACGCAAAAGCTCAGTAAGAGGAGCTGCAATCAAAGAAAATCCCTCAATGTTGTTTTTAATTAAATCGAGTTTTCGTTGTGTTTTGTAGTTTAAATGTCCATTTAAACAGTTAAAATCCAAAGTAACAACAAACAGTCTAAAAATCCAAATTACATCAAAAATACCCCAAAAAAATAATAGGAATTAAAAACCTTAAATGGAATTAAATCTGTTCAATAGCCATGTGGTCACCGTTGAGTCCTCCGCCGCACCGATTTGTCCAGTTCTGGGGGTTACCTGTACAGATAAACAAAAAAGGAGTGAGTTTACGTAAACTCAATACATAATCCCCACAAAAGACATGCATATAGTAATAGTTATCAGTCAAATGCAATCTGAGCCTAAGCCCATTACAGTTTTGGATACAGTTTAGGCCTTAGCCTATTCAAATATAGTTTCATATATAAATTAGGGCCTTAGCCCATTTCAGATACAGTATGTATACAGTAACAGAAATCAGTATCCTACCTACCAGCCTCTACACACCATCTTCGACCATCATTACACATCATATGGGGTTTAAAACACCCACCTAGGCCTATAACCAAGTCGTACCGAATGCGACACATATCAGTAATATTGTAGCTGAGCTGCCAGATAATAGACATGAAAGCCTTTCAGTACACTTCCTCCAATAATCAATCATCCTACCCAATGCAGATGCAACTAAACATGCTCAATGTAGATATACAGAAATACATTATTACATGCTAATATTCAGTTATCAGTCATACATACAGATCAGTAAACATGTATAAATTTAACATGCTCAATACATACATTTTATGCTCAAATAACATGATTTAGGATCTAAGTAGCGCTTACCGACCCTACAGTAAGTCTACAGTCGAATTGGGTGACTCGTGCAATCCTAGAAAACATTTTAGCTAAATTGGCCCACACGCCCATATGGTTTGCCCGTGTGGGACCACACGTCCGTGTGGCTCACATGCCCAGATTGACATTGGCTCATGTGGATCACATGGTCTGGCCCAAATTTCACACGCCCATGCAGACTACCCGTGTGAGCCCATGCGCCCAGTTTGGTGTAGCCCGTGTGGCCCACACGACCACATCCTGGTCATTACACGGTCATGTCTTGCACACGACTTGGCCTTTGTCGATCATACGGTTGTGTTGTCATACACGACCTATCATACGGATGACCATACGTTCGTGTGGTGTCTACAATGGCCTTTTTTAGCTTTTGTCGAAAACTCGATTTTTGCATTTCGGGTACACACCTAGCTTGTTTTCACGATATTACAATCCCAAGATCTCCAGAACCTATAATTGACATTATCAGAGTCCAAATTTAGTAACACAAATGAAAACTAACCCAAGAATATTTCATAACAAAACGTTAGAATATCAAATAATGAACTCAGCCATTTACCGACAACGAACTGAAATCCCAAACGTTTAAATCTCTGTAGAAGCACTAATTGCTGCTTGATCTTCACCTAAACAAAAGAACCAAAAATAAACAGCCCTCTTTCAGAAAACCAACTATGGAACGATAAGATAGAGACAAAATGGCACTTACCGAACGAGTGAATTCAATTGTTGAACAAGAAGGAGGCAAAACGAAAATCGAAAGAGTAGTGGAAGGAAATAGTAGAGAAGAAAAGGAAATTTTGAATAACGTCGGAATTTTGGGAAATGAAAGCCGAAATTTCAAAAAAAAGAATAAAACAAAAACAAAAATAAAACATGATAACTTCTCAAACCCCTTAATTATCTCCACTAACCCACTACTCAGAATTCTTGTTTGATCGAAACTCTCTCGGTCAAACGAATAAAAATAAACTCCCATGCTCGCACAGGGATTCGAACACAAGACCTTCAGCAAAATAACACTCAACTTAACTACCAGACCAACAGACCCACTCTGATATGGTTTTACAAATAATTTAATATAAGCCTGCTGAATAAGTATAAGGCTTAAGTCAGAAAAATACCAAAATTTTCCAAATGAACCTCACACACACACTCAGAACACTTAACCACCGAAGTAGATACACACTTTGTGTCACATTTTAACAAAAACAAAAATAAGAATTTTGGGGCGTTACATGAATTATACATTGATATATGTTATATGTTTTGCATTTGCATCGGGTGAGAGTTATGAATTGAAAGAAGTATTCTGTAATGAATCGGAGATCCACTCTTACTATCAACTTATTATTTTGGGTACCAATGAATTCAACATTTGAGTTATGGCATGTATAGGGATTTGGTCATTTTATTATATGTCATAATTGAATTGGCCTAATGTGTTGGCCTATATTGGTTCGTAATTCATCTTGTAAATGGCCATTTGAAATTGGCTAATATTGGTATAAGTATATATATATGATGCTTTTCATAGTTGTGGGAATTTGCATTATTTGAATTGATATGTGCGTAAAGTTTATGTATGATAAATTTTTTTATGTGAATGAGGTGTTGAGGTCGTGGTTATGGCTGATTTGGTTATATGTGTGTGCTTGGATTGGTGTTGTATGTTGTTGTGGAGGTATATGTATGGAAGGATGACAAAATGGCTTAGTAAATAGCCATATTTTTGTCCACACGAGTAGACACACGGGTGTATGTCTAGGCCGTATGTGATACACGGCTTGCCCCATAGGCGTGTGTGCCGACCGTGTGTCCCCTGTACCTTAATTTTTGTAAAACAAAAAGCTCAGAATTAAGCACACAAACAGATACACAGGCGTGTGTCTCAGCCGTGTGGACGACACGGCCTCGAACACAGGCGTGTGCCCTGGCCGTGTGAAGTTTGCACCTATTTTATGAAAATTAATTTTCCACACGGCCTAGCTCACGGGCGTGTGAATTGTCCGTGTGAGCTCAATTTGGTCATGAGTTTTAGGTTAGAGAGTTACTCAGGATCGGGACACAGTCACTTATAACTATAAGGGCGTGTCCCAAGTCATACGGGCGTGTGACCCCTGTTTAGTAAAAAAAATTCCTAAGTTTTGTAAAATTTTCTAAAGTTTTTGGTTTAGTCCTGAACCACTTCCAATGCATGTTTTGGGCCTCGTAGGCTTATTTTAGGGACGATATGAATGTATGTGACAATTTTAAATTAGATGGAAATTTATGCCTCAGTTTTGTATAATTGCTTGTGTATAAGTCCAGTAATACCTCGTATCCTATTCCAGCGTTGAATATGGGTAAGAGATGTTACACTAACTATTTAAATGAATTTCAGGGAACTATCAAGAATAAACAGCCAGCTAACATGGGACTCGGTCATCTATCAAAATTATATATGTGTGTGAACATATGTTTTAATTTCGTATTTTTAAACTTCTAGGATTTCACTATGTTTCAGATATTAGATTCTTTTATAACTTAACAATGATGTAAGGCTCTCTTTAAGTACGACTGTGTTCTGGTAAGACAACGTGACATTATAAGCTTAATCTTCCTGTCTAGGCCGAATTTAGGGTGTTACACGTACATAAAGGATGTAGAATTGAGAGGAAGAGGAGGAAAACTTGTAGAAGAGTATGATGCTAAGAAATTATTGCAAGTTATAAAATTCCTCATACCTAAGAATAGTTTAAGTGAATTGTTAAGACATTAAGTGGATAATTGTAAAATGATGTATTAATGGATTTATTTGTAAAACTTTGATAGTTGTGTTAATCTTATAAATTTTATTGAAACATAAGGTGTGGAATTTGGAAATGGATACAATGGAATGATATGTTGAGTTGAATTGATTGAATTTTGAGTTTTGAAAAATGACTTGGATGTTAAAAACTTGAAATATGGTCAAACATGATAAATAGAATTCTCGTTGCGACGATGGAGAAACCACGTCATGACGACATAGGTCAGTTTGTGACGTCGTGACAAGGAATTCTCGATATTACAACGTCAAGTTTGAAATTTTGAGAACCTTTTACTTTAGTTTTAAGTCCTCGTTATACTATTTTAAAGGATGCAATAAACACGTATAAGAACTGGAAATGATATTAAAACATATCAAAAGCTTAAATTGATCAAATTAATTAAATAAGTATTCAGTTACAAATGAATTTGACTATCGTAGCTTCGAAAATAAATGTAGCATCCCGATATCTTGACCCGGTGATCAGGTCGGGTATAGAGGTGTTACAGTACCAAATTTTTTGTTGCATCGCAAGCTAAAAGATCAACCGAATTCTACTCAGATATACGACAATATGGATATTTGGGATAGGATAGACCAATCGAGGTTATGTAGTTATCGTAGGAATCTAGTGTATAATAAGCCAACATGTCCACATTTTGGAGAAACATTGAGGAGAATAATTAATTAAAGCATTTATTCATTTTTTTTATAAACATACAAAAAAGAAACAAATAAACAAACAATTTGTTCATTTTTTTATTACTTCTCATTTTTTGGTAAATTGTAAATATTGATATATTATTGATGTACAATATAATAGAATAAATATAAATATATTTTTTTTATTTTTTCTCAGATTGTAAATAAGTATATATTATTGATATGAAATACAATAGAATACAATAAAAATATTTTTTAATTTTTTTCTTATATTGTAAATGAGTACATTATTGATGTAAAATATAATACAACAACTTTTTTGATATAATTGGAATAAGTACATTATGGATGAAAAAATTTAATACAATACAAATTAAAAGTTAATAAAGTAAATGATAATTTACATGGCAAAATTAAAAAAAAAATTCATTAACATCATCTGCCCGAATATGTGCCACAATTCGATGGGTGTCAGTTGCTGTAGGATTTCTTCGTAGTTGGGGTTCTGACTCCTCATCTTCTTCATCTTCATCTTCACTTGTGCCTCCAGCTTTATTTTCATCTCGTTCCTTTGTGTTAGAGTGTCGTCCTAGATTCCCATCATCCAATATCGCCCATTGTAGTAATAGGTGGTTGTGTAGATGACCCACCTCAATAGAATAATGATGTTGGGGATGTTTAAGATATTATCGACAGATTAGTGTATGGTATCGCATAACCCGGTTGCAAATAGAGTGTTAAAATTGTCGAAGATGGCAGATACATTGGTGTTGTTGTCAACATTGGCGTGTTATGTGGTGCTAGGGATGGAGGTGATGCAAAAAATATACCTGTAGAAGGTGTTGATGCATGATATGATGGTGCATAATGTGATGCTTGTGCAAAAAAAATGGGATTAGTGAAAGTATCAAAATAATATGAACCATAATGACTGGGAGGTACTGTACCCATTGGTGCCTCATATGAGGTTGGAGTTGATGATGAGTCCGTCAAGGCATGTACTATTGATCGAGCTCTCATGTGGGGTTATCTTGGCCTCCTACTACGACATTGCCTATTCCTTTCCTCCTTCGGTAGTAGATAAGACTTACTATGATGTCTAAACCATAACATGCAATCCGGAAAGGTCACCAAATTCGGTGGGAGAACTGGTTCGCACATAGGTATGAAATCGTACCTATGTTCCCAAATGTAGATATATTTGGCATGAAATTTCTATCAGTCTTCATCTGTTCTCCCCCGTAAGTCGATCTTGTGCTGCTCTTTAAGGCCTTAGGGCGACAACGAAATACTTTGCCTACATCCAAGCTAGGGCATCACTCGATCGGATTCGTGCATCTTGACCATCACAAAAACTATTAATGGCACCTTGATGTGCCAAATATTGCGATTGGCCAAAAATTCAATCAAAATGCATTTTTGAATTCTCGAATCAACATATGACATCCATTTAAACAATAGTACAAAATTATAAATTTTACTAAGTACCTAATATTAAATTTCAAATACTTACTTAAATATTATATAATTTTAAATTTTAAAAAATAACATCGACTTCCTATCATTGATCTAACAATAGCCGAATATCTTCGAGCTTGTCCGCTATACCGACCTGACTCGCCTAATTGTTCCACCTATTCAAATAATATATTATTTAAAAAATATTATGATAACTATATTATTAAATGAATTTTTACTTTATTACGAGTGGGAATTCATAAGTGGCATTTATTCAAGGACGTAAAAATGGTAGTCAGTATAATGCTCATGACTGAAGGAGTATGCAACCACCGATTTTAATTTTTTTGTGGTCCTGTCGCCTGACATATCTCTCGATACAATATCACCAACACAGCTGATCCCCAACCAAGTTGCCCCGCTTCTTTCAAGTCGACGAGTTACAGTAGTCACCTTAAATGCACCAAATTTCAAGATTTATCGGGTATTAAAAGACCTCTGATTAACCATTTCATGAATGCTCGGGCATATTGTTCTCTTTCCATGACATTCCCAGAGTTGTCGATATAATTGAAATTGTTAGAGTTGTGTGACCTAAATTCTTGTTAAATAAAATAATAGATTGCTTGCAAGTCAAGTTAAACAAAATATATTATTTTCTAGAAGATTTAGTATTTATTAGTATAACATATTTAACATTTATTGGCATAATTTATTTGACTTGCGAATTTAACCTATAAATAGACTATTTTACAACATTAGAAAATAATACACATTAAAATATTAGAACTCACAACACCTTTGGAGAATTTTGTGTTTACGTTTTGAGGGTTCTTTGTTTTTGGGTTTCGAGGTTTAATTTTTATTTTTATCTTTTGTACTTTTTATTCTTTATTACAGTAAAATTATTTTTGTCCTTGATTTTTTATCCTTTTTGGAGGGGTTTTTCCAGGTTAATTTTGTGTGTTCAATTTCTCAATTTCTTCTGTTATTTTTACTTGTTCGTTGCTTAATCGGGTCAATTCCCAACAAGTAGTATTAGATCTTGTTTATTTTTTGTAGATTAGCACGTTCAGATATGGCAGCAAAATATTTTGACATTGAGAAGTTTGATAGTGTCACAAATTTCAATCTGTGACAAGTTCGGATGATGGCAATTCTTGTTCAGACAAGCTTGAAAATGGTAGTTACCAAAAAAAACCTAAGAATTTAGATCAGATAGAATAGGAAAAACTTGATGACAAGACCTTGTCTAAAATTCAGTTGTGCCTCACGAATAGGGTATTGCAGGAGATATTGATAGAGAAAACCTCATCTGCCTTGTGGAAAGGTTAGAATTTTTTTATGCGGCTAAGTCTCTGGCTAACTGTTTAGTGTTGAAACAATGTCTATTTACATTTTGCATGAACGAATGTGAGCTTCTTAGAGATCACATTAGTCAATTTGTTACTCTTTTGAATAATTTAATGAATGTTGAGGTTAAAATTGGCGATGAAGATCAGGCTATGCTATTATTGTGGTATTTAACCTCTTTATATGAGTCTTTCAAGGAGACCCTAATTTATGGTAGAGATAAAATCTCGTTTAAGGATGTGAAAGATCATTTTTTGAGTAAAGACAAACTTTACAATCAGTTTGGTTTGAATAGCAAGACAGATAATCAAGCTTCCGTTTTGGTAGCATCAAAGAAGCGAGACAAAAGGTGTCATTATTGTAAGAAGTTAGGTTGCGTCAAAGTAGGTTGTTATAAACTGTGAAATAAAAGGGCTACTGAGAGTAACGAAGAAGATGTAGTTGGTCCTAATTTGGCCAGCAAAAGCGGTGATGATTTATTGTTAGTGTCAACGAGCGATAGCTCTGAGCTTACGTCCGGGTGAATCCTAGATCCGTGATGTTCTTTTCATATATGTCTCAACAGAGAATAGTTCTCCACATACAGTTTGGTTGAAGGTGGAGTTGTGCGTATGAAAATGATTCATCCAATAAGTTAATCGATTTTGGTACTGTTAAAATTAGTATACACAATGAGATGATTAGGACAATCTCAAATGTCAGGTATGTACCTAATTTACGAAAGAATCTTATTTCCTTGAGTATTTTGGACTCGAAAGGTTGCAGAATCAACATTGAGTCGAGCGGCATTAAGGTGTCTCGTGGAGCTCTAGTTTTCTTAAAAGGTAAAAGGACCAACAATATTTATATTCTGGAAGGCTCTACAATGATCGGTGAAACTGGACGTCCCTCGTCTGTTATAGAGTCGAAGTCAACTCTTTTGGAGCGAAGGCAACTTCGTCATATGAGGGAAAAAGGTATAACCGTTTCGTTAAAGAGAAGTTCTCTTTTAGATGCAAGTTTTGAAAAGTTAATGCATTGTATTCATGAAAATCAAACACGGGTTAGTTTTGATTTGGTAGTGCATAAAGGCTAAAAGTCTTTGAGTTTCTAAGCACAGATTTGACTCAGTTAATTCCCTGCATAGTTCAAGATAGGCCCGTGGCGAGCTTTGGCAAAGATGGCGTTGTGAGAATTTATGTCAATGTGGAGATTATTAAAGTTGTGTGACTCAAATTCCTATTAAATAAAATAAGAGATTGCTTGCAAGTCAAGTTAAACAAAATATACTTTCTTTCTAGAGGATTTAGTATTTATTAGTATAATATATTTAGCATTTATTAGCATAATTTATTTGACCTACAAATTTAGCCTATAAATAGGCTCTTTTTCAACCTTAGAAAATAACATTCATTAAAAGAGTAGAACTCATAACACTTTTGGAGAATTTTGTGTTTATGTTTTGAGGGTTATTTTTTTGGGGTTTCAGGGTTTAGTTTTTGTCTTCATCTTTTGTACTCTTCATTCTTTTGTCATTATAATAAAATTGTTTTTGCCCATAGTTTTTTTATCTTCTTTTTAGGGGTGTTTCCACGTTAAATTTGTGTGTCCAATTTCTCAATTTCTTCTGCTATTTTTTACTCGTTCGTTCCTTAACTGGGTCAATCCCCAACAGAAATTATATTTTAATCATTTCATTTCTATTTGGCTACCATTAAACTTATTCGGCATCTTGCTTAATAGTTGTTCGCAAATTGCCCTCCAATCGCGAGCGCCCACTGCCCCCGTAATGACTGCCCCATCTACTGGTAACCTGAGTTGTAAAGCTATGTCATTGAGTATAATTTTACACTTATCACGCGAAAGATGGAATGTGCGTGTCTCGGGTCTCTATCTTTCAACTAAAGTGTTGATAAGTGTTGGATCCAATTTAGTCCCCCCGAGCATATGAGACATATGCAAAAATCCCACCTCTTGCGAGTGTTGTTCAATAACATGCGGTGCCCTCGCACTTAAATTGTGTATGTACGTCTTTAAAATCCGATATTCGGTCTAATTATATGAACATAAAAAAGTGAAAAAATTAATAAGGTTAACTTAATAATTAACTTAATTAAAATTAAAAATTTTAATAATATTTTCTTACCATTTACAATTGGACGCCGGAAATATATTTGTTGTCTAAACGAATACATGACACTGCCATTATAAAGATTAATTAAAATCAAAGAAATTACAAAATATAGAATTAAAACAACTAGAATTTGAGAGAAATTGAATAAAAAATTGATAACTAAATAATTGAAAGAATTGAGAGATATAATTTGAATGCAAAAAAAAAAAGATTTGGGTTTATATAGCAAATAAACTAGTTGTTTTTAGTTGTTTGAAAAAAATTATTCGTTAGACTATTTTATGTTGGACAAAAATGCATCCAACATGACACAATTTAAACTAATATCATTGATTGAGTCGGTGTCACAATTTAAACTATTTTTAAAATTTAGCATATATGTTATTATTATTACTTTCCAACCTTACATTTCATTATTTATTATATTTTATTTTTAAACGCACGCTTGTATTCTAATCATATGATTTTTTGCACGCATACAAGTGTATTATTTAAAAAGTTGATTGAGTTTATGTTATCTATTTCAAACTCAATTATAAAATTACTAAAAACATATTCATTTTATTAAATAACAAGCATTAATATGAGGACATTTTTATCATATAATAATTTATGTAATATTTTTAAAAAATATAAATAATAAAAATCAAACTTATAACATTATAATATTTAATATATCAACTTTACCATTTCAATTAAAATCCTTATAAAAAAATAATTTTTTTGTATGGGTAAAGATTGGCTTTCTAAGCATCAAGTAAACTCAAAATATGATTTAAATAATAAGAATGTTTTTATTTTTTTAAAATAAGAAAAAGAACAAAATTCAAGTCTTTGGAATTGAATTCTAAATCAGAAAGCATGAATTACTTGAGAGAGAAGCATTAATTTAAAAAAGTCAGATGAAATAGACTGATTCAAGTTTGAAGTCACATATATGTATGGAGTATAGTGCTTGGCATTCAAGGTCCGTGTATTTGATTTAGACTTCCCCTTATTCTAAAGTCATTATACGGCGGCTTTTTAAACGGTCAAAACACACATTTATTTCCCATTTCCCATTTCATGTATATAACATCTTTTAACCCATCATTTTTCATATCATCAACACTTGAAACTTTTTTGTGTTTTCCAATATGGCTTCGCTTAAAGTTACTGTTACATTTGTTAGATTTATTAAAATAAATCTATAATAAAACTTAATAAACCAGAATTCATCATGTCAAATCATCAAGAATAAATTAAGAACAAAACTAGATGCGGAAGCGTACCTGAATCCATGGATTCCTTGAAACTTTCTGGATCTTGGAGATTTGATCTTCCAAATTAGCACACAAGAAATTCAGAGAATGTTTGCTCTTTCTTTCCTAATGATAGGATATTAGAAAAGATATCTTGTGTATAATTTAGGGACCATAGCCCTAATATTTATAACCTTAGCATATTAGTTCTAATCAAATTCTAATTAGCCCATCATTAATTAGAATTTGATTAGAAGAGTATCTACACATATTTGACCCATACTTTATTTAATAATTAAAAGCCCAATAGAATTCTAACCAAAATAGATTACTTTTAATTTGGGCTAACCTATCATGATAGTAAATAATAACATGTAATTATCCTTATTATATATGTGATGTCTAAATTTTCCAATCTCCCACTTAGACCACATATATATACTGATTACTTTATAATTACATGTCATTATATAATCTTACGAGCTCAAAATTTTACTATTATATCCAAAAGGTATTCCGAACAATCTCGTTCATTAATTATGTTAACATAGAACCAAGACAACTTTCGTTACATATATCGTAACTAAATCCATCCATGATCACGCATATTAACACAGCCAAATGACATAGATCAAGTATGGATGTGTAGCATGGAAATTACATGCAATATGATCTAAATATGTCTATTTCCAACTGGTCCTCTTTAAACTTAAGTGAGGTCAATTTCAAAATAATAAACAGAGTGAATAAACTGAATACTTCATTTCTAATAAGAAAATAACCAAATACATAAATGTATGAAATATAAACTCCCACTAAATCATGATATCCTCAAACAATGTAACACCCATGTGAGCAGCGTGCTAATGAAAGATCTTGGGTGGTAAACCTTTTGTGAGCGGATCCGCTATTATGGAGTTTGTCCCAATGTGCTCTATGGATATTTGACCATTTTGCACTTTTTCTTTTACAACTAGGAACTTTATGTCAATATGCTTTGACTTAGATAAACTCCTGTTGTTATTGGAATACAGCACTGTTGACTTATTGTCACAAAATAATTTGAATGGTCTTTCTACATTCTCCAAAATGTGCAACCCTATGACAAAGTCCCGCAACCATATTCCATGGGTTTGATGCCTCATAGCATGCTACGAATTCTGCTGCCATAGTGGACGAAGCTACAAGTGTCTGTTTGACACTTTTCCAAGATATAGCTCCTCCGGCTAACAGGTAAATATAGCCTGATGTAGATTTCCTACTATCTTGGCATCTAGGGAAATCAGAATCAGAATACCCTATGACCTCCAAAAGATCTGATCTCTTATAAGTAAGCATATAATCTTTTGTTCTCTGAAGATATCTCATAACCCTTTTGGCTGCTATCCAATGGTCTATACCAAGGTTGCTTAAATATCTGCCTAGCATCCCAACAATGTACGCAATGTCCGGATGCGTACATACTTGAGCATGCATTAAACTCCCAACAGCTGAGGCATAGGGAATCTTTTGCATTTCCTAAATTTTAAGGTTACTTTTATGGCATTGAGTAAGACTAAATTTGTCTCCTTTAGCGACAGGGGTGTCACCTGGTCTACAACTCTGCATGCCAAACCTTTTGAGTACTTTATTGATATAGCTCTTTTGTGATAATCCAAGAATACCTCGAGATAGATCTTGATGTATCTGAATTCCTAAAACAAAAGAGGCGTCCTCAAGATCTTTCATCTCAAAATGCTTGGATAATAACCTCTTGGTTTCGTGCAATAAGTCTATATCATTAGTGGCAAGCAAAATGCCATCAACATATAGAACCAGAAATATGTACTTACTCCCATTGAATTTGTGATACACACAATCATCAACAATATTCATCTCAAAACCAAACGAAACAATTATTTGATGAAACTTGTGGTACTATTGACGGGAAGCTTGTTTGAATCCATAGATGGATTTTCTCAATTTACAAACCATATTCTTTGAGTCTTTCGACTCAAAATTTTCTAGTTGCACCATATAAATTGTTTCTTCAATGTCGCTATTAAGAAACATAGTCTTAACATCCATCTGATGTAACTTATGATCAAAATGAGCAACAAGCGCCATAATTATCCTGAAGGAGTTTTTCGATGAAACTGGAGAGAAAGTCTCTGTAAAATCAATACCTTCTTTTTGAGTATATCCTTTAGCTACAAGAAGCGCTGTATACCTCTCTACATTACCATTTGCATCCATCTTGATTTTAAATATCCATTTACAACCAATTGGTTTTGCACCTTCAAGGAATGGGACAAGTTCCAGAACTTTATTGTCTTGCATAGATTTATACTCATCTTTCATGGCATCAATCCATTTTTGAGAATTAGAACTTTTCATGGCTTGATGAAAGTTGATTGGATCATCTTCCATCATTCTATTATCATCCTCATGTTCTTGGAGAAATATAATATAATCATCTAGAATAGCCTTTCTCCTTTCTCTTGTAGACCTCCTTAATGGCACTTGTTCTTAAGATTGTTGAGTTTGTTCTTCTGGAACAATTATCTCATTTTGAATGGGGAGTTGTTCAACATTGTCTTGTAGAAGTTCTAGATTCACTTCTTGATTAATGATAGGTATAAGAACCTGAAGATCGTCAAAAGTGATACTAAAAATTGAGTTAGAATCCAATTCCTCCTCAAAAACAATGTTTTTAATCTTATTTCTCCCTCCAAACTCAACATCCTCAAAAATTGTTGCAATTCTCGTCTAAAAAATATTCCTTTTTATGGGATCATAAAATTTATAGCCCCTAGATCGTTCAGAATAACCAATAAAGTAGTTGTTTACTGTTTTGGAGTCAAATTTCTTTTCATGTGGCCTATAAGGCATTGCTTCATCTGGACATCCTTAAATGTAAAAGTACTTTAAACTAGGCTTTTTACCTGTCCAAAACTCATAAGGTGTTTTTGCAACTGCTTTATTGGGTACTCTGCTCAGAATCTAAGCTGCTGCCTTTAATGCTTCTCCCCAGAGGGACTCAGGTAAGGTAGAATGAGCAATCATGCTCCTTACCATATTTTTAAGAGTTTTATTTCGTCTTTCAGCTACACCATTCATACTAGGTGATCCTGGCATGGTGTACTGTGGGATAATACCGTATTCCTCTAGGAATTTCGCAAATAGTCCCGGACATTGTTCACCTGAGCCATCATATCTATCGTAGTACTCACCACCACGATCAGATCTAACGTTTTTAATCCTTTTGTTGAGTTGATTCTCAACTTCAGCTTTATAAGTTTTGAACATATCCAAAGACTGAGATTTCTCATGAATGAGATATAGGTACCCATAACCTGAGTAATCGTCTATGAATGTTATAAAATATTGTTGACCATTCCAAGATGTCGTAGGGAATGGCCCACAGATATCTGTATGAATTAATTCTAAGACATCTGAAGATCTGTTTGCACCCAATCTCTTAGTTTTGGTCTGTTTTCCCTTAATGCAATTGACACAGACATCAAAGTCTGTGAAGTCAAGGGACTCTAAAATACCATTAGACATAAGGCGTTCAACTCTAACTTTGAGATATGACCAAAGCGCCTATGCCATAATGATGCTAAATTTTCCTTATTTAATTTGCGTTTAATACCACATGATTTCACATGCAAGGTTTCATTATAGGATGCAACTGTTTCTAGCAAATAAATGTTGTCATCGGTATTTAAATAACCAATTCCAATAACATTTGTATTTAAAGAAAAATTAAATTGATTGTTTCCAAATGAATAATAATATCCAAATTTGTCCAACGAAGAAACAAAAACTAAATTCCGTCTAAATGACGGTACAACAAAAGTGTCTTTTAAATAAAAAAAAAACCAGTTCCTAATAACAACCTAAAATGCCCAATTGCTTCCACTTCTACCGATCTTCCATCGCCCACAAAGATTTGTCTTTCACCATCACTTGGCTTTCGGTAACTTAGGCAACCCTGCATAGAAACACTTATGTGAGTAGTAGCACCAGAATCTATCCACCAAGTGTTTCTAGGTACTGAAGCTAAATTAATCTCAGATCAGACCAAATTAAGAATTATACCTTTCTTTACACGCCAAGCATGATATTTGGTACAATCTTTCTTTACTTGTACAGACTTATTACAAAAGAAACAACTCTTTGTAGCTTGTTGTTGTTTCCTTTGAGCTAGACCCTTAGCAACTTCATTCTGATATTTTCTTTTATTGCCCTTGTCCTTAGGGGCATTGGCCAAATGAGCACTTTCAGACTTATCACATTTCAACATTTCTTCCTCTTGCACACAATGAGAGATGAGCTCATTTAGGGTCCATTTCTCCTTTTGACAGTTATAACTAATTTTAAATTGGTTAAACTGTGCAGGAAGTGATACCAAAAACATAAGAACAAGTAATTCCTCAGAAAGCTCGATTTTAAGTGCCTTAAGTCTTGAAGCAGTATGGAACATCTCCATAATGTACTCCTTTACGTTTCTTTGACCCTTATACTTCATAGACATCAAAGAAGTCAAAAGTGATGTCATCTCAACCTTATTGTTTTTAGCAAACGTTTCTCAATTTCATCAAGGAAACCTTTGGCCTGAGTAATCCCTTCAGATTCTGTGCCCCTAAAGGCTTCTGGAATGTTGTGTTTCATGATCGTTAGACTCATACGATTTGAACGATCCCACCTCTGAAAGTCCCTCTTAATATCAGGGATGTTTTCCGCAGTGAGAGGTGCAGGTTTTTCTTCCCTTAGTGCAAGGTTTATGTCCATACAGTCAAGCACTATAAGTAATTGCCTTTTCCATTCCTTAAAATTAGTTCCATTAAGCATGGGTATAGAATTTATATTAGCAGATATTGTGACAGCAGAAGATGAATTAGCTGAATAGAGAACAAACACAAGCTTAAATCAATATTCATAAGTAAACAATAAATTCAAGATAATGGCTAATCTCATCTCAAGATACCAAACACTACATTAATATCAAGTCTTTAGACATTAATATTAACAGTAAGCGGTACTCTTGTTGTAGCAATCAAACACTGACAATAAACTATGTCAAGCAATGAATTAATCTTTGGACTAACTTATTGCTCACATAAAATACCTTATAATTGTCACACATTTATCACCACAGATGTCGTTGTAATTCTGCCAAATATTAACTTACCTTTGGGTCAATCACTAAACGCATGAATTACAAAAACATATAACTATCTTAATATTTCAAATAAACTAATCTACACAAAAGAGGTCACTTGGGCGGTATTTTGTTTCAACTAATTTATTTAAAATATTTAGACATCCTTAATTAAAAGTCAAAATCTGAATTTATTTGTTTCGAAATATTTACCTTAATTTCATCTTTCAATCAAATTAAAAGATAAAACATATATATATTTATATAATTTTCTAAAACATTAAACCAATCAAAGCATGCATATATTATATATTTATATATACAAACAAAACATATATATGAATCAATTTCTATATATATATATTTTAAATGTCATATAGGATTAAAATAATAATCACATGACTTGCAAATACACATGAACTGAATCGCAATATTTTCAAATAAAGCTTAAAAACGTTGGTATCAAATTACAAAAATATTTTAAACTTTATAATTGAATCTATTAATTCAAAAATCACTCAATTTTTTTATATGTATTCAAGATAATAAAAAAAACTTTAATATAAATATTCAAAAAACAACATATATATTCGAAATATAAAACTCATGAAATTTCATGAATCAATTATTCAAATGAAGAACCTGAATCAATTTCCAATGATTCGATATGACCACTTGTTAGATTTATTAAAATAAATTTATAATAAAACTTAATAAACCAGGATTTGTCATGTCAAATCATCAAGAATAAATCAAGAACAAAACTAGATGCGGAAGCGTACCTGAATCCATGGATTCCTTGAAACTTTCGGAATCTTGAGGATTTGATCTTCCAAATTAACACACAAGAAATTCAGAGAATATTTGCTCTTTCTTTCCTAATGATGGGATATTAGAAAAGACATCTTGTGTATAATTTGGGGACCATAACCCTAATATTTATAACCTTAGCATATTAGTTCTAATTAAATTCTAATTAGCCCATCATTAATTAGAATTTGATTAGAAGAGTATCTACACATATTTGACTCATACTTTATTTAATAATTAAAAGCCCAATAAAATTCTAACCAAATTAGATCACTTTTAATTTGGGCTAACCTATCGTGATAGTAAATAATAACATGTAATTATCCTTATTATATATGTGATGTCCAAATTTTCCAACAACATTCTTTTTCTGAATTATTTTGTTATTTGCCTACCAACATGTTTTCGCCATAAAGCCTCTCCCTGATGTTGAAGATCAACTGTTTGCTGCGATTTTCAATAAAAATCTTATAATTTAAGTGCTTCAAAGGGGTACGGTGCCACCGTTTGGTGGAAACCATTGCACTAATATATTTGGACGTAGCGGCTGTGGCTGCTAGGTACCCGTCTTGCGCCTCCACGAAAACAGATCAAACAATAAAGTTTCATCAAATTTGTATACACAAGTAATTTCTTGTAAATTGTTTTTTTTTTTGGGAGAAACTCATGAAAATTATTGTACGGTTCAATTAGTTGATAATTCTTTTTATTTATTTTACTATTAGTCCAGTGTTAGTATTGGAAAAAAACCATCGACCAATTTTTCGAATAAAATAAGACTATGACTACTGTTTAGATTACGTTTTATCTTAATTTCTTTATTCAAATATAACATATTATAAATAGAAATTACAATTTAAATTTATTTATATTAAAAATATTTTCACAATTACTAGTAAGTTTATATAATGGGGTTAATTATAATTTGATTATTCAATTATTTGAAATTCATCATCTAAGTTATCTCTTTGTTAGCTTTCTATCATTAATTTGTTATTCCTCAATTGCACTGTTAGTCAATCAATTATCAATAAATTTTCAATTGAGTCATCTAATTATAAAAATTTACAAAAATAATTATTAATGTTATCGATTTGTTGATAAAGGGCTGATGGCATGGCACCTCAACTTACAAGCTTTCAACTATTACTAAAATATACTTTTAACAAAAATATATATACTTTTAAAATTTCACAAAAAAAAAAAATTACTTTTAAAATTTCTTTAATAAATCCAAAACAAATTCTTAAAAAAATTTAAAAATTATCGCCTAGTGAAAAGAAGTAAATGGCCGTGTGAAGTCATTAGTCATGGACCCAGCATTTTTCAAAAGAAAAAAAAACCTTGTTAGAATTTTAAGAAATTTTTAAAATTTATAATTAATTTGCACATAATTATAATTTAAAAATATTTTTATAATTTCAAAGAAAAAATATAAAATTTTCATTTTTAGAATTTTTGATAAATTTAGACTTTTTTTGGATTTACGTTAAAAATATTCTGAAAATACTAAATTGATATTTTAGTTACCCGATAGTTGTTATCCCCCCCTCCCCCCCAACAACAAAATTTACCCAATTCCCGAAATTTTCCCCAAATCAAAATCCCAACCCATCTGCCGCTGAAGACGCCGACCCGACCACCTGCGGCATCGCCGTCGACTGTCCCCTCTGCTGCGTCGCCGTCTCCGTCGCTCTCCGCTGCCGCAACCAATCGGTGAATTTCACGCCTCTGCCGTCGCTTTTCCGAGATTTAGCATCGCTAGATTTAACTTTTGGGTTTTAATAAATGCTGGTTTTACAGTAACTTTTTATCATGGAAAATGTTAGGTATATGCTTGAAGCTAGAGAAGAGATCAAGGGTGAAAGGAGTATCAAAGGTGAAGAGAAGTTAGTGGATTGAAGCTTGGTGTTGCACCTACTGTTTTGGGAAGCTTATTAAGGTTAGTGTTCTCTTGAATTTTAGCATGCTTGTGGGAAATAAAATTTAAATCTTTACCGGGCATGATTGTAAATGTAAATAATATGGAAAAGAATTAATCAAAAGAATGGCTTGCTGATATTACATCTCCATTGCTGCCAAATATGAACATAAATCCAATTTAACCTTATTCCATTAAGTCTATTTTATTTAAAAATAAAATAAATATATAAGGAAGCCCTAAACCCTTCCTTACATGACTCTTGTTCAATAACAATCATTCTGATTTATACTAAAGTTTGAGTGTTGGTTTAGATTAATTTTTTTTAAAACAATGAAAATGTTGAACTGAGTTGAGGTGTGTATATTAGGAACATAGATATGTAGTTTATACCCAAAACGGAGGCAGTGGAGATGTGGGGATGTGTTTTTAATTTTCTTAGAATTGAATTGATTATGGCTTTTTCCTTTAATTAAGTTCTGTAAGCTGTGTATCATTGTTCTGGGTTCCTGATTGGTTGAGAGAATATGTGGGTTTCTTATTTACTTCAACCTGTAGTATCAGGCTTTCTGTTTTATTGACTTGGTAAGGTTGAGGCAAATGTCGGGGTTTGTTTTGAGGTTGCTATCATCTTATATTACCACTTCCTTATCTGTTGACTGCGGCATTATAGCTTATGATCGGTGTTTTGACTTTTTGAGTAGTGTAATGAGTTGGGTTCACTATGAAATGATGAGGTGCACGCCTTAGCATTAAGCTTTCTCCACTGGAATTTGGAGGATTAAAGAATTCCAGCTGTGTGTAAAGCAGCTTTTACATTGGTATTTCAAAGGGGGGCTATTCTGATAGTTGTTGAGGTTAAAGCATAAGACTTGGATTGGTATGGGAGAATAATATGATATCCTAGATTGTTGTTTATTTACACAAAGTGAAATGGTGAAATCTTCTTTTGACAATACAAATGTATGCCCATACAGATATTACTCAATTTACATTATTTTAAAAATCTAAATCCAAATCTTGAAAAACTAATTTCCAAAATTTCTAAATCCAAATCTTGAAAAACTAATTTCCAATTTTTTTTTCTTTTAAATTCAATCAATCTACTAAACTTATGTTTTAGATTTTTCTCTCTTTAAAATGATAGGCTTATGGTTTTGAAGAATCATAAAATGGGCAATCAAATAGCTTTATCGGACTGCTGCCAATTTACCTATTCTTTATTGAAACAATATTAAACAAAGCTAGCAATTTATTTTTTTATAAAATAATATAATATTATGAAATTTAAATGAAAAAAATATGGTAATATTTATTTTTGGGATTCCATATATCTCATATCATAAATGTCATAACCTTATTAATATGGTTTATGTAGGAAAAAAAGGTTGCTTTTACTCAACTTAAAGAAATATGGAATATTCTTTTTAAATTTTCTTTTGCGATTTATGTAAATATTTTGATTGTAACTTGTTTTAATTTTTCATTGTTATTAAAGTACAAAATTCTCATATAAAATTCTCACTGTTGAAGCTATTTTATGCGTATGTTTATTTTATGCAAAGCACATATTATGGTCCAAGCTCTTACCTGATGTGTTTTCTTATCTGCTGTGATCTAGGGATATTAATACTCCTACAAACCTCAATGGCTGTGTTTTCGAGCTCCACTTCTGAAGCAGTTTGTTCTTTCAAGCCATCTCAGTATCTTTCCCGGCCACCACCATCTCTCTCATTCCGGTTCTTCTCCGTCTCCATCGCCGCCGATAACCGCAACCGCAACCATCGCCTCCGGCACTCTTCTTCTTCTTTGAAACTCGACAATCCCATCTTCACTTTCCGCGCCTCACGTGACTCTCACGAGATCGATGGTTGTGGTTGTAGTTATCGGTGGCGATGGAGACGGAGAAGAAGCGGAGTGAGAGAGATGGTGGTGGCCGGGAAAGAAACTGAGATGTCTTGAAAGAAAAAACTGGTTCAGAGGTGGAGCTCGAAAACACAGCCATTGAGGTTTGTAGGAGCATTAATATTTATTATTTTCTAATTTTCTGTCACTTCCTCAAGAAATTTTGATGAGAAAAGCAGCGAGTTTTGGCTTCAAAGAAGAACGGCACTGCCACTTCCCTTCCCTTCCCAACCTGTCCTTCCTTTGGGTTTCATTTTATATTTTCACTTCTTTTTCTAATTATTTAATAAAAAATTAATTTAGTTATGCAAGACTGATTATTTTAGTTTAATTTTAATTTTATATCTTGTAATAATATTCATATAATTATATTTTCGTTATGCATCAAATTTGATCATTTTACCAATAAGGCCCATTTTTAACTTTATTTGCAGAAATAGATCAATTTTTTTCATTATTTACCAGAAAGGGTCGAAAAATACAAATTGCGTCCTTGGGGGAGTTATTTTGCCATGTTAGCACAAAATGTGCTGACGTGGCAAAATTGCTCTCTAGGGACGCATTTTAGCCCGTGTTTTAATTTTAATATTGAGTAAATTAGTACCCCTAACAAAATTTGAAGCAATTTAATCCTTGTCATATTTGAAAGTGAACAACTAAAATAATTAATCACAAAGTTAATGCTTGCCATTAAATATCATTAGTATAATAATAAATTTAGTACTTAATATTTATATATTTAGTGTAAATATTGATAGAATGTGTAAATGTTGCCAGCTAAATTTATTAAATGATGACCAAACTAATAAAGTGTGTAAATATTGTGAACTAAATTTATTAAATCAAAACTAAAATGAGAAAATGTGTAAACTTAGAGAACTAAATTAATTATTAAATCTATAATGGATGAAAAATATTGATATTGTAATTGCCTTCCATTAAATGCTCACAAGAATAAATTACTATAATTGCACCATAGAAGTCCTTTTTCCAAAAATATTAGATCACAATAACTAAAAGATGGCTCGATTTGTAGCCCACAGTTCATGAGGATGCGTGCAGTCTGCTTAAAAGCCCAAAGTCCAAAGCACAATTTGGAGAACACAGGCAAAGGGTTTTAGGTTTTAAGGTTCTTCTCTGCCTTTCTGATCGAGGCTACTCTCTCCATCTCTGCTTCGAGTTAGGCTCATTTTGAGGCTTCTCTCGTTTTAAAAATAGAAACAACTTCAGACTGTGCCTAACAGCCTTTGTTCGCTCTTTGACGACGAAATTACCCTTTGAGTATCGACTCTAGCCACCATCCGTTTCTTCCAACTTCTTCTCCAGGTCACTTCAACCTTTTACTTTTCCTTTTCTTCTACTCTTATCACTCTGAATTCATGTATATAAGATACGTGTTTCCAGAAGTTCTCTTTTTTTTTTTTGGGGGGGGGGTTCTATGCAAAATTTGTTCTATTGGGTACTACAGTTTGTGATGAATATGTCTTGAATTATGCCTTTCTTTTTTGTTATTATTTAAGTTGGAGTTGGTTAGTTTAGCTTTGGGGATTACTCGTTTATGTTATTGATTGATTCTGACGTCAAGTAAGAAAATTTGATCCCATTGAACATAAATCTTAGAAATGTAATGCTGTTTTTATGTCTAGTATAATTTCTTTATGTTGGGAATTTTTCAGTTTTTGCACTTCAAACATAAATCAGTTCTCATTGCTATTATTTTCGAATAAATTATTTTTTTCTAAACATTTTTATATATTTCCCGTTCTGGTTATTCTTTATTTTGCCTATTTTAGTCGTTTTATTTATTCCGATTGGTCCTTCTCGGTTCTAACTTAGACAGTTTTGTTTCTTGCTTTGTTTGTTTGAACTTTTATTTATTTTCTATGCTTTTTTCTGGGATATTTATGTTGTTATTTTTGTCTTTAGTACCATATTTGTGCCTACCTCAAGGTTAGCTGAAACTTAAATTATAATTTGTCTTAGGCTTATGTTGTAATGTTGTTGAAGTTCTTTTGGTATGTTATGTTGTATGCAATGGTTCGAAATTGTGATCAAATTGTGTAACACTTCTTAGGTAATGCTATTCTTCTTTGGAGCCAAAACTCACTGCGTCTCTCATCAAAATTTCTTGGGGAAGTGACAGAAAATTAGAAAATAAAAAACATTATGCTCCCACTAACCTCAATGGCTGTGTTTCCGAACTCTACCTCTGAACCATTTTTTTCTTTCAAGCCATCTCAGTTTCTTTCCCGACCACCACCATCTCTCTCACTCCGCTTCTTCTCCGTCTACATCGCTGCTGATAACCGCAACCGTAGATATCGCCTCTGGCACTCTTCTTCTTCTTCCTCGAAACTCTACAATCCCATCTTCGCTTGCCGCGCCTCACATGACTCTCACGAGATCGACTCCTCTCGCAGGTTTTATATTCTTCTGGCAATTAATTTATTACCCTTTTTCTTGCTTTTATATGTTTCCAACGAAAACAAAAGAATAAAAAATTTGGGTCTTTTTTTGTTATCGTGAATTATTTACGTTCAAATGGTTTTTTTTTTCTTTTTTGTAGGAAGGATGATGATTCTCCAGTTCATGGTCTATCCGAAAAGATAGTTGGTGTATTAGGAGGAGGGCAATTGGGTCGTATGTTATGCCAAGCGGCTTCCAAGATGGCCATTAAAGTTATGGTTTTGGACCCTTCAGAGAATTGCCCAGCCAGTGCCCTTGCTTATGATCACATGGTTGGGAGCTTTGATGACAGTGCTACTGTTGAAGAATTTGCTAAAAGGTCCAATTTTGATACTTAACATATTTCTTTTATTTGTTTTAAATGAAGTATTTATGTTCATTATCTGTTTCTTGGTAGCTAGATGTGGAGTTTTGACAGTTGAAATTGAACATGTGGATGTTGCCACTCTAGAGAAGCTTGAACAACAAGGAATTAATTGTGAACCTAAAGCTTCTACCATTCGAATTATCCAAGTAAATTCCCTAGGCTTGTTTACTTGCTAGCGGTACTAATGCCTGTAATAAATTGCATCAGTTTTCTTTTACTGTTGATACGTGAATGGATGTTAAGCATAATGTACTTTTTATGTCGAGTTATCAAGCTGGATTTACTATTTTACAGGATAAATATCTCCAGAAAGTTCATTTTTCTCGGCATGGCATTCCACTTCCTGAGTTTATGGAGGTTGCCTTCCTGTTTTTTATTTTATAGGGGCTTATTCTGTTGTATTGAAATTCATTAAAACTTATATTGATATATTGGTCTCTCTGTATTGATAAAAATAGATTAATAATCTAGAAGAAACCAAGAGAGCAGGTGAACTATATGGCTATCCTCTTATGATTAAGAGCAAGAGGTCAGCTTATGATGGGCGAGGAAATGTTGTTGCAAAGAGTGAAGGAGAGCTTTCTTTGGCCATAGATGGTAAGGGAGATGATATTAGAAAGGAGATTTTTGTAGCATTTCATCATTTTCTTAATTCATAATGACTTACCTTAATTTTTTAAGGCATAGGATTTCTCTAAATATTTGTCAAAGACTAAAATGTTGGTTGTGGGTATCATTCCAAATCTAAAATTTGTATAAATGTTGACTGTATCAATATTTACAGAAGAACATGTCTAATTTGATGTAGATGTTCATATGGTGATTGTCACTTGGGACTGGAGAAGTTGTCTTGTATTCTTTCCTTTTCTTTATTAGTATCTAATTTTGCCTATGACTAGTTCCTTGTTCTTCCTGACTTTGAAATTTCTCATAAACTCCATTTTTGTAACTTAGATACTGAACATTTACTTTTCCAGTTTAAAGAATTTTCATTTTTATTGCAGTCCTTGGTGGATTTGGTCGTGGCCTGTATGTTGAGAAATGGGCTCCTTTCATAAAGGTGGATGTCTAGAATGTACTGTTGACTTTTTTACTATGCATTTATTTCCTCTTTATTTATTTATACTTGATAACTTCATGCTCACTGTATTGATGGGGTATTTTCCGAACTGCCTCATCATGATACAGATAATTACTATTTGTTTATAGACATACTTCTGAATTGTACTGACATTGCTTTTAGGAGTTGGCTGTCATCGTGGCAAGAGGAAGAGATAACTCTATCCTGTGCTATCCACTTGTTGAAACTATTCACAAGTAAGACATTCACGTTCCTTACTAGAATTCCGTTTATTGTAAATTAGAATTATGTGATAATATTTACATTCGACTTGTGAGGAGCTCTCTAAATCTACTATGATTGTAAATTTGTGGGCTCTTACAGGGAAAACATATGTCACATTGTTAAGGCACCTGCTGACGTGCCATGGAGGATCAGAAAACTTGCAAATGATGTTGCATATAAAGCTATAAGTTCATTAGAAGGTGCTGGTGTCTTTGCAGTGGAGTTGTTTTTGACGAGGGATGGTCAGGTGTACATCTGCTATCTTTATGAGTTTTTTATCCCACTCCTAGATGGCCAGCAATAATTCAGCAATTCCGCCTTTGACTGACCTATTCTTTGTTTCTAATAGATTCTACTAAATGAAGTAGCTCCAAGACCTCATAATAGTGGTCATCACACTATTGAGTCCTGCTATACATCACAGTTTGAACAGCATTTGCGGGCTGTTGTTGGTCTTCCTCTCGGTGATCCATCCATGAAAACTCCAGCTGCTATCATGTACAATCTACTGGGTGAGGATGAAGTAGGTTCCTTCTCTTCCTTTTCCGTACCTTCCACACCTTTCTGCTTTTATGTTTCTTATCATAAACTAAAATAACTTTATACATGAGTATGATTTACCGAAATTTTCTGTTTTCCTTGTGCTTGTGGGCAGTGAATTAGTTTGTTAGATTTGATTTACACTAAAAATTGTATGGTTTCAGGGGGAGCCAGGTTTCAGAGTGGCTCATCAACTTATAGCAAGGGCACTAGAGATTCCAGGAGCTACTGCTCATTGGTATGATAAGCCAGGTTAGGTCTGCTTCAAGTTTCCTCAGGGTTATCCATCTCGCTGTCATATTTTTTTTCATTTTTTTTCTCTCATGTTCTTATTAATTGGCTGTCATGATGTTTTTACCAGAAATGCGAAGGCAAAGGAAGATGGGTCATATAACTCTTGTTGGCCCTTCTGTTGGTATTTTAGAAGTACGGCTGAAATCAATGCTGAGGGAAGAAGGTTATGAAAATCCAAATGAAGGTCAGTTGACCTAGAGTTGATGCTTGAACTTCAATTTCGTTTTCAGTTTGTTTTTTGTTAGACTTACTGAATGTAAATTTATTTAAAGGTTGAATTAGAACTATGCGGACATAACTGACATTTTGGATCCTTTTTGTTGCTAAATGCAGTTGCACCACGTGTTGGGATTGTAATGGGTTCGGATTCAGATCTTCCGGTTATGAAGGATGCAGCTAGAATCTTAAATACGTTTGGTGTGTCTACTGAGGTAGCATATTTTTTTTAGCTTAGAATTTTTGTTTACAAATGATACAAATCCACTTTGACTCCATTGATTAATTTATTTGCAGGTTCGGATAGTCTCAGCACACCGGACCCCTGAACTGATGTACTCTTATGCCTCCTCTGCTCGGGAGCGAGGCATTCAGGTTATCATTGCTGGGGCTGGTGGTGCAGCTCACTTACCAGGCTAGTTATATATAAAACTATTGTTTAACATCGTTCTCCAACATGCATTAGCTATGTTAGTGACACTGATGAGGCCTGTTTTGAATTATAGGTATGGTAGCTTCACTTACACCTTTACCTGTTATCGGTGTCCCTGTCCGTGCCTCTACATTGGATGGAATCGATTCACTCTTGTCAATCGTGCAGGTAAGACTTGAACTTGTACATGACATTGCATTCCCAAATGCTCGATGTTTATACTCATTTTAATGATGCAGATGCCAAGGGGTGTTCCTGTTGCAACGGTTGCAGTAAACAACGCTACAAACGCAGGATTGCTGGCAGTAAGGATGTTGGGAGTTGGTGATGCTGATCTATTGGCGAGGTAAGTTCCCATCTCTCTTTATATAAATAAAAGATGGATGCGTTTGAAATTGAAACGTTGTGAATTCTAATTTTGATTCGTGTTTTGTGTCGCACTTATCCTTAGAATGAATCAGTATCAAGAAGACACAAGGGACTATGTCTTGACAAAAGCTGAGAAGCTACGGAAGGATGGTTGGGAAGCTTATTTAAATCAGTAAGAGTAACGGCTTACTAGAATTTCTGCTGGGAATTCACACCATAAACAATGAGATCAAATAACAACCCTGTCATGATCTTTAGCTAATTTACTAATGGACTGAGACATCATAGCTACTTTAGCTAATTTACTAATGGACTGAGACACCATAGCTACTACAACCTGTCCAAAACTGGCATTGGTTCAGTTGGAAAGTACCAACAATGCAAGTGAAGAATTGATGGGAAGAACAGGTGAAAGGGACAACGCAGAAACCTTTTTTTGCTGTAAAGATTATTCTTTTCTTGTCTCTCTTTTTGAGTTTAATAACTTGAATTCATCTATATTTTTGTTGAAGTGCAGTAACTTGTTATTTGTTAATGGAGATTTATTTCATGTTCAAGACACTGGTTTGTACTGATTTATGAACTGCATTTTGAAGCAATAAAAAAAAAAAGATGATTTTCTGCAAAAGTAACATGCAAATTTATGTCTCATGTTCAAAAGCTGAAAACTGCTAATTGGAATATATGCTTCCAAGTTCCAATGGTGGTTCCTTTAATGGGTGTTTTTAGAGAAATTATTTTTATTATCTCTGCTAGTCAAAAAGCTAAAAAAAAAATCCAAATATTTAAAAAAAAAACAAAAAACAAAAAAGGGTGTCACATTCTAATAAAAAGTGTTACTGCGCATGTCACTGGCTCCCTGCTGGCCAGGGCTATCGTTTCATAAAAAAATTAAATTAAATTAATCTGATTAATCAGTACTCATTTTTCAGGTATTAAAAGAAAGTCCTTTCATTTTATTATTATTATTATTATTATTCGAGCTTTTAACATAATCTATAGTCTAATATGTAATTCTAATATAGAAATATCTCATTAATATTATTATATCAATTTTTGTTTTTTCTCATATTTTTACATTATTTTTAAATAAAATATTTAAAAATTACAAAGATCAAATAATAATGTTATTGATTAAGTCGGTGTCACAATTTAAACTATTTTTTAAATTTAGCATATATGTTATTATTATTACTTTCCAATTTTACATTTCATTATTTATTGTATTTTATTTTTAAACGCGTACTTATATTCTAATCATATGATTTTTTCATATGCATACAAGTGTATTATTTAAAAAGTTGATTGAGTTTATGTTATCTATTTCAAACTCAATTATAAAATTATTAAAAACATATTCATTTTATTAAATAACAAGCATTAATATAAGGACATTTTATCATATAATAATTTATGTAAAATTTTTAAAAAAATATAAATAATAAAAGTTAAAATTAAAATATTAAAATATTTAATAAATCAAGTTTACTGTTTCAATTAAAATCTTTATAGGAAAATAATTTTTGTGTATGAGTAAAGATTGGCTTTCTAAGCATCAAGTAAACTCAAAATATGATTTAAATAATAAGAAAAAGAACAAAATTCAAGTCTTTAGAATTGAATCATAAATAAAAAAGCACGAGTTACTTGAGAGAGAAGCATTAATTTAAAAAAGTCAGATGAAATAGACTGATTCAAATTTGAAGTCACATATATGTATGGAGTATAGTGCTTGGCATTCAAGGTCCGTGTATTTGATTTAGGGTGAGTTTGAATGGGCGGTGCGTTTACCTGCGGTTAGTGTAAAAACAGCGGTGGCGGTGAGATTAGATACTGTAGCGATACTGTAGCGTGAGACAAAAAGTAAGCCAAACGCACCGCACCGCACCCAATCGCCCATCCAAACCCACACTTAGACTTCCACCTTATTCTAAAGTCATTATACCGCGGCTTTTTAAACGGTCAAAACACACATCTATTTCCCATTTTCCATTTCTCATTTCTTGTATATAACATTTTTTAACCCATCATTTTTCATATCATCAACACTTTGAAACTTTTTGTGTTTCCAATATGGCTTCGCTTAAAGTTACTGTTACATTCCTTTTCAGCATTATTTTGTTATTCCCCTACCAACATGTTTCCGCCATAAGGCCTCTCCCTGATATTGAAGATCAACTGTTTGCTGCGGTTTTCAGTAAAAATCTTATAATTCAAGTGCTTCAAAGGGGTACGGTGCCACCGTCTGGTGGAAACCCCTGCACTAATATACCTGGACGTAGCGGTGGTGGCTGCTAGGTCCCGTCTTGCGCCTACAAAATAGTTTTGATATTATATGATTTTGGTAGATGCATCTACAAAATAATCACATATGTGTTATCAACTTGCAACTTGTTGTTTGCAAGATTGGTTGTTTAAATAATTAATTTCTGATCATACAATTAAGACAATTCATCTTGCTAATATTGATGAGTTTATATCTCAATCTTTTATTGATTGATTTTGAAAAACTTTTGTAAAAGTTTGTTATTTATGTGCATAATAGTTTAGAGAAATTGTTAATTGAACGCCTTTGATTAATGTCTAAACTATTACTTATGAGAACTAAACTTCTTATTTCAACATTTGATTATGTTGATTTATGTAGTGTACGCATCAAACCAATAAGTTATAAATACTCCACATTACAATTGATTTTTGGTTAAGAGCTAAATATTTCTTATCTTTGAATTTTTGTATGTGCGTATATGTTCCAATGGCTTCACCACAATGCACAAAAATGAATAAATCCTCAAAGAAAGTTGGAAATATATATTAATTACGAGTATCCTTATATTATTAGATATTTTGAATGTATTGGAGACCCAATTATAACATGATTTGTGATTTTTTTGATAGTTTTCCCGATAAAATATGCTCTCTTTGCTTTCCCGTTATCTTTGTTCTTTGTTCTCAGTCTTTTATTTTATAACAAAAAATATATATTAATAATATTTTATAAAATAAAATTATATTTATAAATTTTATTAAAGATACCATTTAAATCTCAGTAAATAATATTATTGATAAAATATAAATTTTTAAAAATATTAAAATATAATTTAAATGTGTTAGATTACATCCCTATATTAATATAATAAGATTAGTTTTTTTAATCTTAAATTTATCCTATTGGCTTGGAAGTGTGTGTCCCTGGGGGTGCCAAAAAAATGTGGGTCATAAAATTCATAATATAAACTTCCCTTTCAATTCATGACAGTCACATGGTGAGTGGTCAGATTCTGAAAAAAAAGAAAGAAAATAAAACAAGTCTAAAGGAAAAAGAATAATCGTTTAATATTGGATTGCATCAGTTAGATTAAAAGTTTATAATTTATTTTATCTAAAAAAACCACAATTATTAATTAATGGAATCAATTTCCATTGATTTTTGTCCCTTTTATACGCCAAGAAAAAAAAAAAAGACATGAAAATGAAGAAGATACAAGGTAGTGAAGGTGAGGAAGGACACCATGTCTGTGATTGATAAAGCAACAAAACATGAGTTTGCTGCCTTAGCATAAAATAAAAATTTGACTGCAAAAACCTTTTCTTTTCTGGCACTCTTTCCAATGGCTTTTCATCTTACACCCTATTCTATTCTAAAACCTACCAACTGCAATTTACTTAATGACCCAACCTTTCTTTTTTCCTTAGTGGTCAATATTTGTTATATTTAAATCATGTTTTTGGGGGTTTTATATATATGTGTAAATTTTGTGTCCATAATTTATAATAGCTGAAATTAGATGCCATACCTACAATACAAGAGTTACTTGGTCAACAAGCACAGTAGTGTTTATTTTTTTCACCAATAAATCGAAGAAGAAGTAACATATAAAAAAACACCATGTGATTTGGGAAGAATATGTCCTTTCAACGTGAAGGAGAGTACAATTATCTATTGAAAAAATTTTATTTTTTGTTATTTATTTGAGATGGAACTGGAATCATATTTTTTTTATTTATTCAATCATTAAAAGTATATTTATTTAATACAAAAATTAATTTTAATTACTTTAAATGACTGCACTCATTTTTGGAGTAAGATTTTAAAAATATATATTATTATGAATATAATCAGTTTATAAGTATAGTGTAATGTAAATATATATCCAAATAATTATAATGTAGAATTAAATAAAAATAATAATGAATGAATAGTCGGATAAAGCATTCTCAATAAATACTTTTATACAATATTTTAAATAAACTAATCATTTACTATTCTACCTGGCTTGTAAATACTTTTATCCAATACATTCTTTTTACTTGTTTTAACTCGATCAAATCTATAAATTATAAGGTAAACTATATTGCATGTAATTTTAAAAAAGTATCGTCCCTACTTTGGTTTTTAAATTTTTTTTATCAATTTAGTCGCTCTAATTAAGATAATTGTTCGAATTAGACATTGTTATTAAAAATTCCGTTAACCAACTAACAAATTGTTTAAAGCTTGTAAGTTTTCTCTTTTTCCTTGTTGTTTGTTTCCTAGGAAAAGTAACAGGAAAAAATTATGATAGCTTTGACTTGTTTGTTTTACTTGTAGGTTTTAAAGTATTATGTTTATAGTATTTATTTGTACACATTTGATTTGTCCTCGGATTCAACTACGCGCTTTTCAGATATCTTTCGCAATTTCTTCAAGATCTAATTTTAGTGCGATAAAATTTTCTTTTCCTTTTTTTTTAAAAGAAAACTTTATTTCCCCCCTTAATTCTTAAATTTCCAGTTGTGTTTTGTTTCTTTATGTGTGTGTTTGGTTTATTAATGAATTTGGTTTAGTTTTCAACTTTTTTGATGAAAAATAATGATTCCCCAAACAATTTTTTTTTTCTGATATAAATATTTCTGGTCTTTTTCATTTTCATGGTAATTACGTTATTGTTACTGGGTAATGAATGTTAATAATGAAAGGATAATTTTGAGGGTGCTCAAGAGAAGATTTTAAGGTTTTTTTAAAGGAAATTTTGAGTTTTTCTTTTATTTTCTCCTTTGCATGTTTTATCATAAAAATGTTATCTCATAAAAATATTAATAGAAAATCAATTAAAGAAAAAGAAAAGAGTGATAAGGTTGTTTGAGTAAGAAACTCGAACATGGGGTGTTTTGAACAAGTCAAACAAACAAGTCACAACTATTCTCATTTTCTTCGGTTACTTTTTTAAGAAAACAAACAAGAAGGAAGAAGAGAAAACTAACAAGCTTTACTCTTGTGTTGTAAATAAAAAAAAATGTTTTTGGGTTAATTGTAGAGAGGTTCTTAGCTTTAGTCAAAAGTAAAAAAAATACTACGTCAGCAATTTGTTAGTGGATTAATGAAATTTTTAACGACAATGACTTATTTGAGCAGTTATCTTAATTAGAGTGACTAAATTGATAAAAGAAATTAGAGTGACAAAAATATGAACGACTCTACAGTGACATGTGGTGGAGTTTACCCTAAATTATCTTTGAAAAAGATTAAAATTCTCTTTATAAATAAGTAATGGTTTTAAAATATTATTTTTTACTTTGAAAATGAACAAATATCCAGCTAAGAATTGATAAATCTCAAAATTATATGTGAACTTTGGCTAAATGTGTAATTTTATACATGAAATTTTAATTTGATTCAGTTCTCTTAAATTATTAACATAAGTATTGATATAACATCATTTTATACTTATATATTGCCTGAGCAAATAATTATATGTATCTAATATAAAAATAAATTGATATATTTATTTCTTTAAATATGTATGATAGAATTAAAATTAAAGATTTATGTATATATTTGAACCACAATCAAAATTTCATGTGTATAATTGTACTAAATTGAAGCTCAAATTTCAAATTGCATATTGAAAAAAAGTTTATGTATATTTTGATATTTATCCCCAACTAAAAATTGCCACTCTTTCTGAAAAATTTCCGTTTTAATTATTTTATTTTATTTTACATAATCCTTTTCACCTACATAATTTTTTTTAAAAAAAAAATAATTACCTCATCAAACTTATTACTCTTTCAGAAGCTATCGTTTTATTTTAAATTATATTATTTTAAATTATGTTTGATAAATTAAAAAATTAAGTGCTAAAAAAAATAAGAATTAAACAATTAAGTGTTGAATTTAAATAATAAAATATGTTTTGATATTTTATTGAAAATTAAATATTGAATATAATTAGATTATTTGCTAAAAGGATAATATAATCTTAAAGGCAATCAAACAAAATAAAAAACATCAAGTGATAGGTCGTTATCCACTGGTCATTTTCTACATATTTTTGTAGAAAAAAAAATCTATCTAATAATTTTCATTTTGAGTTATCAAAGGTGTGTATTAAAATTAAGTTGTTAAAAATATTGATTGAATTTTTTTAACACTTTATTAAATAAAGTCTTATATTTTTTTTTCTTTTTATCTATTTAGTGAGTGTAATATAATCTAATGGGCGTGATTTAGGATTTCAAATTTATGAAATTTTTTTTTGTAAGTTAGTATTTAAAATTTTAAAATTATATTATTCATTTTGGTATGAAGGGTTCTGCAATTTAATTATATGAAATCTTGAATTAAAAAAATTAAGCAAATGTGTGAAATAAAATATCAAACTAATATTGATTTTATATAGTTATTCTTAAAAAATAGGGGAAAAAAGGGGAAGAAAAGAAAAGATAGGATTGAAACTTGGAGTAGAGAAATGAACGAGACAACCCTAGCCGTACATGATGTTAGGGGAGCTGAACCTCACACCATCCATTACCTTTCATTATTTCTTTCATTGTTTTCCACTATGCGGCTATGCCCCCACTCCCCCTCTTTCATTTATGTTTACTTCTAGTTAAAAAACCTCTTATGGAATATTTTGTATTTAATTTCACTTTTTTATTAATTGAATTAATCTTTTCAAATTAATATTCGAGTAATTTTTTTGATACAATAAAGTTTTTTTAGATGCCATAAGTCCATAAAAATGTGATAAGTGTCACATTTATTTATATATTTAGTTTTTTTACTATACTTTATAATATACGTGCTTGTAAAGTCTAAAAAATTCCACAAAATTGTATAGAAAAAATTTCCATGACTAAAACATATGGTTTTTTAATCAATAAAGGTTGGGAACAAGTAGTAAGACATATTGTATTTTCAGGAAAAGAACTCATATTCAAACATTGGACCCGATATTGTTAGGTACAATCATAAAATCTAAAAAAAAAATTAATCTTCATGAACAATAAAATGATCATGGATGATATTTTGATTATAAAAAAAACATAATTTTTAAACCAAATTAAAAAAAAACCCAAACTCATTAAGAAAAAAACTTAAAATGATATATATATATATTAAATTTAGTTCAAACTCGGTAATACATTGATGCAAAATAAAATTGTTAAATTAAATTTGTGATAAAATAGGTAAAAATATCATAGAGGTCTCTATACTAGAAATAAAATTGTATTTTGTCATTTCCACTCAAAAAATAGATAAATTAATCTTTATACGTTAGGTCAAAGAGCAAACTAATCTTTTTGTTAAAAGTTTCATCCATTTTTATTGTTAAAAACTGATTTGGTTGTCAAAATAATCAAATAGTTACACAATAGTAGTAATGGATGAATTTTTTAATAGAAATACCAATTTACTTTTTGATTTAAAATACAAAAATTAATTTACCCATTTTTAATAGAAAGAACAAAATGCAATTTAATAATTAATGTAAGAATATTTTGTGTAGTTTGTAAGTGAAAGTGAGATGTTTTTTTTTAATCAACATTAATATTGTACAATAACTTACGAAATCCTTGTATTAGTGATATCGATTGAACATGTTTACAAATACCTTTTTTTTTCTTTAACATAAAATTTCATGGCACAAAAATCCATTTCTAAAATAAATAAATAAATAAAATTGTTAGTTATTTGATTAAAGTGATTAAGTTTAAACATTTCTAACATCGTAGTTTTGATTTGGTTTTATAGAAAGATGGAATAAAAAGAACAAAAAGGAATGTGTTTGAAAAAGGGGGGGTAAGTTATGGAATGGAAGGAAGGGTGAGGCAAGGGCATGGATGGGTGAGTGATATGGTGACCCACAGTCCAAAAATAGATTTAGGGAAAGAGGACATGGCAATAGCATTGGCACCCAAGAAATTTGTATAGATGGAGAGAAATGATAAGATGGAAGGTCATTTTGACTGAACCTTGTATAATAGAAATAATAATAGAAATGAAATGTCCTAATTTTGGTGCAGTTGGAAATTGACTGGACAACACTAGAAGAATTGCATGTGAGCCTTCAGGTCCCAATTCCCCCATTTTGTTTTCAAATCATACTTCTATATTTGTGTTTGTTCAATCCCACCCTTACCAAAATTTTCCTCCCATTTTTAAACTCTCTATGGTGAGATATTTTTCAATCATTTACATCCTATATGTACATGTATTTGGTATATGAGAAATAAAACTCTTTTAACAATTTTATTTTTACCTATAAATTCAAATCTAAGACCTTTTAATCCTAAATCCCTACTCCCTAATCTAATGCCTAGTTTATAAAGTATTTAATGACAAGATTAGGGCATTGAATGATATGTTAGCAAAGAGTTCTTTTATGGAACAACATGTGCGAGATTTGCTAGAGGATTTTTAAGTGCTCCAAGGCTACAACATGAGATTAAATCACATCAAATGTGCCTTCGGTGTAAAAGATAGAAAGTTTTTATGATATATGGTATCCAACAAGGGCATTGAAGCAAATCTTGAGGAAATACGGGCAAAATTGGATATGAATCCTCCCCGAAATATTAACGATATTCGAAGATTAACAAGAAAGATTCTTGCACTTAATAGATTTGCTTCCAAAATGGTGGACAAGTGCTTCGCATTCTTTAAAGCCTTGAAAGCTCAATTGAGTGGAATAAGACTTGCTAGAAGTCTTTTGAAGGTTGAAAATTTATTTATGTTCTCCTTCATTCCTGGCCTTACCCTTGTTAGGAGATCACTTATAGCTTTACTTAATAAAATCAAATTAGACAATAACAATTAATTGGTTAAAGAAGAGATAGCTAGCCAGAGTAATGTTTGTTATATTAGTTGGATTCTTCAAAAAGGTGAGCTAAATTACAAAAAACAAGATAAGATAACTTTTTTTTGTGGTAATAGTGAGGAAGCATAACCATATTTTCATCTAATTTCTATTTTATTTGATCAACCTCATAAGGAATTGCTTAATAGATTAGATTTTATAGGAAGAATGGTGAAGTATATCACTGAGCTAAGTGAGTTTGACCTCACAATTTGCCCAATAAGGATATTAAAGCTTAAATCCTTACAGATTTTGTGGTTGATTTTTGATGTTTAGAGAAGGTCCAAGTACATCTATTTCAAAACAAGATGCACAATAGTTACATTGAGCAAGGTGAGCCCCTGGCCTTACGAACAATAGATGTTATATGTTAATGGTTCATCTAGAAAGAATGGTTCTGTGACACCCCTAACCCGTATCTGTCGTCAAAATAGGGTTTTGGAGCATTATCAAAACTTTCAGAACATTTTACAAATAATTTATGTAAATTACTATTCATTAATCGAGATCATTCAAAACGTCCCTTAATTGGACCATCGATGCCCAATACTAGCATTAGAATCAAGTCGAAACTTAATCGAGAGCTCTAAGGGACATTTCAAAAATTTTTTAAGGTGCAGGGCTCACACGCCCTTGTGGTTCAAGGGACACGCCCGTGTGACCCTGGTACATGCCCGTGCTAGAGGCCGTGTTTGACCCCGTGTACCTCTCTTACTTGTGCACATGGCCATGCCAGATGTTCACGTGCTAGGCCGTGTGGTTAATTAATTCAATTCGAAATTAGGAGTAGGTTTCACATGGCCAAGATACACGCCTGTGTTCTAGGCTGTGTAGTACACATGGTTGAGGCACACACCCATGTCTCTGCCCGTGTGCTCAATTTTGAATTTTGAGCATTCTGTTTCTCAAAATTAAGGTGCAGGGGACACATGACCTAACTACACGCCCATGTACTAGGCCGTGTGTATGACACACGGTCTAGACACACACCCGTGTGTCTACCGGTGTGGACAAAATAAAGCCATTTCCTAGCCTCATTTGTCATCCAAATTTACCATTTTCCTGCACTAAAACATACCAAACACATTCCAACCATTTCAAGCATCCAAATTAAGCAATTTCCATAATTCAACATGGCATATCATTGCATTCATACATGTTACAATCTTACCTTAGTTCAATCCATGTGTTAAACATGATTTGATCAACTACTTAACATATAAATATATATATATATAGCTACCATAGCATGGCATTACAAGTATATCAAAACAACCATTACTAGCCATTCCAATTGCTAGATTACAAGCATCATTATCAAACCACTAATGGTCAAGTTGTCCTATACATGCCACTATACCAAAATGATTTTTCTATATATACCCAAAATAACTAGTTGATAGTGTGACGATGCTCAAATGATCTCCAACCTTCGCGAGCTTCCGAGCATTATAAAATAGGGAAAATAAAATGGAGTAAGCACTACATGCTTAGTAAGTTCGTATAACGGAAACTAAACTTACCAATCCTACTTATTAAATCTAAGCATACAATATCATGTTTTTCCATCCACTAGCAAAATTGCCTAAATACATGCATTCAATCAGACATGTTAGTTACCAAAATCTTCATATCAATCAAGTAAACATCGATGAGCTCATCATGCAATATTCTTTCAAGTCATTATCATTTCATCTCAAAATTATCATACCATGTCAAGAGTTGTGTCCGTTGAATCATTAAAATTTCTGATGGATACTCAAGTAGTACACTAGAGGCGTACGATTCAATAATCTGTCAATTCTTATTCAAGGGTACCCATTAGGGCACTAAATCAAGGAACACACTCTTGAACCACATATCGTATTACAGGATTACCAGCTCAGGCTAAATTCTTTATATAACGTATGCTCAAAAGGGCTCAATTAGGATTACCAGTCCAAGCTAAACCCTAATCATAACATATACTCGAGAGGTATTGTATCAGGATTACCCATTCGGACTAAATCCTTTCTATAATGAGGTCAATAGGATTACCCGTCTGAGATAAATCCCGTCCGCAACAAATACAGGACCTCATCCATTTCGGGAAAGCACATATATTCATCGGAATTCAATATTCAATCGAGACTTAACCCTTTTCACCATTTCAAGCAGGTATTAAATTTTCCATTATAGTATTCAAGTAATAAATTTCAATATAAGTCACATTACATACAAACACAACATTCAATTAACATAATTATATGCTCGATTAAGTTACACGAACTTACCTCGACGCTTGTTCGTGTATAAAATCTACTAATCTGAAACCTTTTCTTTTCTTTGATCTAACCTCGAATGTGAGTTGTACGTATCTATATAAATAGCTTTAATCATCAATTTCTCATATTTCATACTCATTTGGACTCAATTTACATCCTAGGAACAATTACCATTTTGCCTCTAACTTTTCCATAAATTGCAATTTCGTCACTAGGCTCGAAAAATGAAATTTGTGCAATTTACTCCCTATTCCAAGCCTAACCAAAATCCCATTACAAAATTTACAGCACATGTATTTATAAAAATTCAGAATTTTTCATCAATTTCACAAGTTTACATTTTAGTCTCTAAATCATGTTTTCATCAAAAATCACTTTGTAAAAGTTGTTTATCTATCAACAACCTTTCATTTTCTACCATAAATCTCTAATTTTCAGCATATTCATCCATTATCCATTTCCTATACTTTGATAACTTTTTAAATTGATCCCCAAGATAGATAGATTAAGCTATCCCGGTTTCAAAAATATCAAAATTACTAAAAACAGGAAATGAAAACTTACCCAATTAAGCCTTGAGAGTTTCTTCTCCCTCTCTTAGGGTTTTCATATAATTTTGGCGTTTAAGGTGACAAAATAATAAGATGATATCTTTTATCATCTTTTTAATTAATTATTTTAATTTCCAATTTAGTCTCTACTCTTTTCTAATTTTTTCATGGATGAGTCACCAAAAATCTACATGCTTTTCTTTAATGGTCTAATTACCATATAAGGACCTCTATTTTTGAATTCCATAGCTATTTAATCTTTATAGCTACTAGAATTCAACTTTTGCATTTTATGTGATTTAGTCCTTCTCGGAATTAAACACTTAATCAATAAAATTTTCATATCAAAATTTTCATAAGACATGTATATCATAATACGGATCATATAATAAAATAAAAATAACCTTTATTTTCGGATCAGATTTGTGGTCCCAAAACCACTGTTTCGATTTCTCTGAAATATGGGCTGTTACAGGTTCAGGTGCAAGAATATTGCTAATTGACTCGGAAGGAAATAAATGAAAATATGGTTTGTGTTTCAAGTTTAATGCCTCAAACAATAAATTAAAGTTTGAGGCTTTTATAGCAAGATTAGCACTAGCTTGGCAACTTGGGATGAAACAGTAACAGATTTTTGCAAACTCTTGGCTCGTCACAAAGCAATTCTAACGGGAGTATGAGGTACAAGAATCTACTTTGACTTAGTATTAAAAGTTGGTTATAGATTTGTTTAGAAGATTCAAAGCAATCACGCTCTAACAAATCTTTAGAGCAAAAAATGCAAAGGTGGACTCTTTTTCTAGATTGGCCCTATTTATTGAGATACAATAGTAAGGTAAGATTTTATTAGAGTATCAAGCCCACCTCAGTCATGATATTGATAAGTTCTTATTATAATTATATTTTATGCCTCTTTTTACTTCATTTTGGTTTTTCTTTTAAGTGATATTACATTTGTTTGCAGGATTTAGTGTAATTTGCACATTATGCATATATTTTGCATTCTTTGCATGTTTCATAGTTTTTTTATTACATTTTATATGTTTTTAGGTAGCTTAAATTTAAAAAGTGTTTTATGGATTTTCCGTAGGTTAAAGTGAGCTTGGAGCAAAGGATCACGATTATATAGAAGGCGAAATGTAAAAGGAAATTGAGGAAATGACACCACGAGAACCAAGATGTGGGCGGTTATGACTCATTTTCTCACCGTACACGCCAATTTGACGAGGTTTTGTCTTGTTTCGACCCTTTTTTGTCCTTTTAGTGCTAAGTACAAGTAGTAACATTGAAAAGCCATGTAAATACTTATAAATAACACCTTTTAGGCTATGTTAAGTATGCTATGACATAAGGTTATTTAGACTTTTGATTTTCAGTTTTCTTTTCTTTTTAAGAGTGGTTGTTTAGGGATTTCATTTGTAGGTTTTAATAAGCTCTTGGATCAAATTATTAAATAGACCATTGCTTCAAAAGAAGGAGATTTCTTTACTCTTTTGTTTAATATTTTCCATTGCTGTTACGTTCGCGTTTATGTTTTGTATCAATTTGAACTTCATAATGAACTAATCTTTCCAAGTGATTGTGAAATTGTCGGTTGATGAATTAATAATTGGAATAGGTTAAACATGGGTTTATACTGTGATTAAATTAATTATTTAATTTATTGTTAATAGTTAATCTAGATGACAAATAGGTTAATAAAAATACTAGGAAAGAGTGCAATAAGATGTTTGATTAACCTTAGTGAACTAGTACCTAGCTCACTAAAATATACACCAACTATGAGGCTACTTATGAGATATACATCAGCTTAGGTAGTGGGGAATCAAACTATAGTGATAATCAATGATTTAGTTAATTTTTATAAGCTATACACCAACTTAGGAATTCTCTTGATGTTTGTAACCTATACACTAATTTCAAATACCTATGATATGATGTAATTTGATATGTCAAATTAGGCTCCTCGTGTCAATTACCTAGCTTGTTTTTAAGCAATTCAAATGTCTTTTTAGTACTTTAGCTTAATTTTAGTTTTTGCAATTAAATAAGTGTGAAGGCTTATTTTTACTCATTTTGAGACCTAAATTGGCCAATTGTGCCATTGGAGACCCTAACGAATGATTAAGTGTAGTAGGAACGTGTTGGTGGTCGAATTTGAATGAGAACATCACCAAAGGAAGAGGTATCACGATATCAAAGCCTGAGAATCGTGATACCCTAAACAGTGTTGAAATAAAGAAAATAGATGTAACATCTCAAATTAGGGTCTAGTCAGAACAGTAATTTGACTTTAGGGACTAAATTGAATAATTTGTCTTTAGGGACTAAATTGAATAATTTGTAAAACTTGTGTTCTAGAAGCTTCAAGCATGAAATTGCATTGGATTATTAATTAGAGGTCCTTAAATAGAAAATTGACCAAGTTCTAAAATTTTGGACAAAAATGGGCATGAATAGGAAAAATTTGAAAGAAAAGCCTTAAGGACATTTTGGTCATTTGGTAAATAAAAGAATAAAAAAGGAAAAATGAAGCAAAATTTGCTCATCTTCTGCATGTGGGTGTGCCGAAATTCCAAGAGACACCATAGCTAGGGTTTGTTCACTTTTCAAGCTCAAAAGTAAGTGCATCCTAGTCCAGTTTTTAATGTTCTTTGCATTTTTGAAGTTGTCATCAACCGATTTGCCTATTTCTAGCCATATTTTGAGCTAGGTTCATGTATGAAATTTGACCCATGTGTGACATGGTTGTATTTTGATGTTTAATGGAGGAATATGAAAGTTTTATGTATGATAAACATTTTTTACTAAGTGATTTTTAGTGAAAACACCTAAAAAGGACTTGTTTGTAAAAGGTGTAAAATGAGTAGTAAAATGTGAAATAAAGGAAAGTTTGGGCTGATATGAACATGGTGTAGGTTTGTCTAGGCTTGGGTAACAAACAAAATGCATTCATTTCATTTTACGAGCCTAGGGACTAAAGTTAAGTGAAAAGTTAGGGGTAAAAGGTAATTTTACCAAAGTATGTGTTATGAGTCAATATGAGCAATGTGTGTATTGAACAAGTTAAATTTGGCATTATAGATTAAGAAAAATGTGATTCGGGTCTTGATCGGGGGAAAAATAAGGTTTACGATGATTAGGCTCGTTTTTATCATTTTGTACCAAGGTAAGTTCATTTGCAAATTATGCAACATGTACCATACTTTATGTAGACACTCAATTTTGCCCGGGCCCAGAAATGAGTTCAAAAAAAAAAACAAAGTCCAAGTCTAGTACAAAATTACAAACATATAATTTGGCCCAATCGAAATGGCCCATTACTTGAAAAGATTGAAGGTCCATCTATGAGCTTGACTCATATGGAAATATAATCTTTAAGGATATGAAATCTTAAATATGATATGCGATATTAGATATGATACAATCTTAGATATGATATGCAATCTTACATATGATATGCAATCTTGAAGATATGATCTTGTAATCTTGGAGATTTAATTTGTAGATATCCTTTAATCTTAACCGTTGATGTAATTGATCTGAACCGTTGGATTTGGGGAGGCTCAACTATAAATAGAGGCCTCTCCCTTCATTGTAAATCACTTGAGTTTTGGGAAGCAATAAGAATTCTTGAGAGCATTCACTCAAATTTCTCTCCCTCTTGCGTTCTTACTCTCTGTGGTTTGTTCTTATTTTATTCTTCATCTATCTTAGTTTTTCAACCCTTTTTTTATTTTAATTTCTTCATTTTTCAAATATGTATATTTATTCCTATCTTTTATACATTTGATTATGTATTTTATATATTATAATATTTAACCTTTTTATATAGTTTATTTTCAAATATATATTTTCTATACATGTATATATATTATATTATCATTTCATGTATTTTGAACTATTGCATTATATTTTTATAATTTGTAAATGTTCTATTTATTCATTTTTTTAGTGTATGCCATTTATCTTATTTGTGCATAGTTTCATTTTTTTATATGCTATGTTTAATTATTTCTTTTATATGCTATTTTATGATATATATTGTTGTATAATTTTTGCATGTATTATGTTTTTCTTTTAGTTTACTCATATTTTTATTTGTTTATTATCTTATATTTACCCTAGTATGATTTTTTTCAATTAAACGTATGTTCATGTTATTTAGTTTTGTCTTAATGATATTATTTATGTTTGTATCGAAATGTTAGAATATTTTGTACATCTATGCTTCATGATGCATTAATATGTCATCCTAAAACGTCATTTAAAATAATATTCCAAGTTTTTTTTAAAAAAAATATATAAAAGGCAATGCTTGATGTTTGGAAACTTCGAGAAAGGTAGTGTCCTAACTTACCGGGTTGCGACTTTTCTCGTTGAATTCGAATAGTCAAGCACCCTTCTAAGTGATTTTGAGTTTTCAAAACTTAAACAATTATTTCGAGATTTCAAAACATAGTGTCCCAACTTACTGGATATGGCGTTTTGTTGTTTCGAGATAGAAATTTTCGAAAAACGAGCTTAGTTTTGAAGGTTTTAAAATGTTGCGTCCTAACTTACTGGATGTGATGTTTTGACTCGTTTAAAATAAGTGAGCCTTAATTTTCAAAATTGAGACATTCTAATTAACAGAGGTTTGCATATTAAAACTTTCAAATTTCTAACATTAAAGACACTTGATAATCAATTAGGTACCAATTTTTGGGCGTTACGAGGGTGCTAACCCTTCCTCGTACGTAACCGACTCCCGAATCTATTTTCTCGACTTTCGTAGACCAAAATTAATGTTTTAAAATGAAATATTTTATAAGGTGATCCAATCACACCTAAAAAGATTGGTGGCGACTCTCGTTTTTCGTTTTTCTTAAAGTCGATTCCTATTTTCCAAAACTCGATTTAAAAACAGTTTCTGTAACGCCCCAATTTTCGCGAATTCTGTGAATGTTGGCATAGTTTTAATTATGTTAGTGGGCCTCTAGAAGGCCCAAGCTTAAGATAGAACCTGGTAATTTTAGTTAATTTTTGTTCCATAAGAAAAAGGGAGTGAAATTATGAAATAGGACCTATGTGAAAATGTTCGAAAATGCTATAAGCTAATTTGTAGTGGCCAAATAAATAGTAGTGCAAAATAGGAGGATTTGCATGTCAAATTCCCCACTTTTAATGTAGTGGCCAGCCAAGGTGATGGATAGTTAATAATGTATGCATTTTAGCAATTTAATAGTTAATGGATGATGGGTATTAGCATTTTAATAGTTAATGGATGATGGGCATGGTAAGCATTATGGACATATTTTTATTGGAATTATGGCATGAGTATGGTACAAATATTAGTATATCATTTATGTGTCATAAAATGTTGAGTGATAAGAATAACAAAAGGAAGTAAAGGAAGGTTTTTGTTCATTCTTTGTTCTTCATAGCCGAATTTGAGAGAGAGCAAATAGGGGAGGAAACCCTTGAATATTCGGTCACTAGGAGGGGGAAAAATTGAAGGTAAGTTCTTGGTACTTTGCTTCTATCTTGATGTTCATGAGTTCTTCTTGATTCTATCCTAACTCATGAAGCATATTTTGGTTTTTGGTTGTTGTTTCATGTTCTTTTGATGAAAAATGGAAGATAGGTGAAGTTGAGCCAAACAAATGAGCATGCATGTGCCTTAGATGCTAAAGGGAAAAATCGGCTAACATGTTGTGCTTTAAAATGATGAAATGGAGATTATACTTAAGTAAAATCATAGATATGTGATGATTGATTGGTGATATACATGTTTAAATAACAAGCATGCAAGTTAGGTGTGAAAGAGTGATTTGGTAATAAATCTGCTTGGGACAGCAGCAGTAACGTGACTTTGGAAAATCACCATAAATTGTGGGAGATGAATTAGAAGCTGAATAAATTATGTAATTAAATCTTAATGAGTCTAGTTTCAAATGAAATAAACGAAAACATATTTTGAATTCTGTACAATGAGAAATTTGATTTGTAATGAAGAGTGGTTAGATTAGTCAAACAGTGAAACATAGGAAACTTTAAGAAAAATCTGGTATTTATTGGCCATACCAAAAATTCTGAAAATTTTATGGATAGAAGATATATGAGTCTATTTTCAGGGAAAATTAACGGAACTTGATTTGAAGTTTCGTAGCTCAAGTTATAAATGATTTAGTGACTATTGCTCAGGAAAACAGCTTGCAGTGAAATTATGATTATGTGGTAAACATTGACAAAAATTTGTTAATGAGTTGCTTATTGATTTCTTATAAGCTTACTATGATCTGTAGGTGTGGTTGGCCGAATATTGTAAGGGGTTAATACGTAGTTTGTATTTGAATAGTTAGATTAACGTGTTAGTAATCCAATTGTAGGCGGTTCGTGTGTGGATCTCGTCAGCATATCGTCGCAAACAGGTGTGTAACTAACACCCTCTTTCTTAGTTTAGATCGGGAAAAGTCGAAAAGCTGAAATGCCGAAAACCGGTATTTTGTAGATTTGCGAGTGTGCGAGTGCTCGTGAGGTAAATCGATTAATGTTTTTGGTAAGCTGCAATGTTTGGACTGCAAAGTGTATGATTTCTGTGCCCTCGACATTTTTGGGCTTAATGGGTAAAAATTGGAATGATGGGCCAGCGGACCCAATTCGGTAAGAACCATCGGTACTGGTTCTGTTAGTACGTGGAAGGTAGGAATATGCATGAAAAACCCTAAAATAGATAAATTACTGAAATACCTTTAAATGTGGAAAATTTACAGTTTCACCCCTAGGAGATAAATTATCGAAATACCCCTAGGGTTAAATTGACCTAAATGCATGTTTTACTGTTGTTATTTATTTATGCCATGTTGTTATTATCTGATGCATGGGACTGGGATATTGATGGAGGAAGTACTGAAAGTGGCTTGTCCATGTACTGGAGGCTTTGCCTCAATTTACTGTTAACTGAACAGCAAGGCTGCAACTGTGGAGTGTTGGGCTGGGTGGGTTGAGCTATTCCCCACATGGAGTGTATGGCTGGTACGGGTGTAGTGTAGTGGTTGGTGGGTTGAGTAGTCTCCCCAAATGGGCTTGCATATGTTTATTGATGTTGCATGTATTTTGAAATGGGCCTATGGGCCATACTGTTATCTGAATAAGGGGCTAAGGCCCAGTTTATTGTAATCTGAAAAGGGCTCTGGCCTAATACTACTGTTACCTGAATGGGCTTAGGCCCAATAGGCTTGAGCTGACTTGGGCTTTGAATGGGTTTTCCTTACACATTGAGTTTCCCCAAACTCACCCTTCTTTAACCTTGCAGGTGAGCCTTGATGTGGGTGACTTGAAGTCGGAGGGGATTCAGAGTGGCCATGGTGAATACTTTTGGGTTGAAAAAAAAAGAGACTGGTTTTCTTTAGTTATTTTTAATTACTATTTAATTTTTGGGTTGTAATGAAGCCATTTTAACTTTACTTTCTTATTTGATTTTTCTGGGATTATATTATTAAAAACAACTTTAAATTGATGGATACTAATTCAAATGGGCTAGACTTAGGGCGTGATTTCAAAACGATACTTGTTTTTTTTAAAATAACACGACGTCACGAATATTCAATTTACCAAAGAAATTTCAACTTGTTATAACCAAGTGTGGTAATGGATGTGGACATGTCTAGGATTGGATCCAATTGGAGAGCTTGGTACTTAAGCAGCCTTCATGGTTCACCTCCTCTGTTATGGATACCTACCTGGTGCCGAGCTTCCATTCACTTGGTTAGTTTGACAAAAGTCGGCTTTTTTAAAACACTAAAAAGGGAACACGGGTTTTTGACTTCAAAGTGGCACGTCGGATTCGGCCTGAACGTCTGGGCCGGGTCTGAGGTGTTACATTTAGTGGTATCAGAGCCTAGATTACAACAACTTGGCTGTGGATCGGGTTCAAAAAGGGTTTTCAAAACTTTATGCCAAAAAAAGAGAGAGGGTATTTTTGGAAAAATCTGAATTTTGAAAATTTTCTGTTTAAAGGAGATAATCTCGGAACTTGTTTTTTTAACACAAATGTTTGGAAAATGGATTTCAAAAAGTCTAAATCTTTTGAGTTTATCTGAAAACTGATGAGGTGGCACACTGAATCCTCGGCACCAAGGCTGTAAGTCCTATTCTGTTTTATATACTGAACTGTACTGTAGTTAGTACTAAACCTTAGAGATAGTACTATAGATAATATAGCGTAAAGGCTACAAAACTGAGACTGTAGGGTAAACTAATCCCTAGGAAACTGAGACAGTAGCTAAACTGTGGTTACGCGAGAAAAACTCTGAAACCTTATCTGTTCATAAGATATTCTGTAATAAACAGTGGAAACAATAAACTAACTGCATAAAATTCGTAATTAGGTAAATCGATATGAGTACGAGAGCTACTCGGGGAAGAGGCCGTGGTCGAGGCCGTGGTTGAGGCCAAAGTAGTACTCAAGCTGGATCTTCGTCTTCTAAACACATACCCGCTGGAGTAGCATGAGCACCACCGGTGGATGAGAATGGGCCGTATGATTGGGCCGCGGGGGATGACGCTCTGTCCCAGGCCATGTTAAGAGTTTTGGAAAGGGTGGCCGGAGCTAATATCGGGCCCTTGAATAGGGGGTCCATTTCTGAGCGACTCCGGGCCAACGGAGCGAAAGTTTTTAGGGGTGTATCTGGAGTAGCCCTAAATGTGGCTGAGTACTGGCTGGAAGCCACGGAGCGAATTATGGATGACTTGGACTGCTCAGTAGAGCAAAAGTTAAAAGGAGCAGTATCCTTACTACGGGACGAGGCGTATCAGTGGTGGATCACTGTGAGATAGGGTACCCTAGCTGAGAGGGTAACTTGGGAGTTGTTTAAGCAGTCCTTCAAGGCGAAGTATGTCGGAGCTAGCTATGTGGATGCGCGAAGGAAGGAATTCCTGAACCTGACCCAAGGTGGTAAGACCATTGCTGAATATGAGGCAGAGTTTCTGCATTGAGCGGGTATGCTAATGGTATTGTCTTTACCGAATACGAGCGCTGTGTTCGCTTTGAGGATGGCCTCAGGGATGAGCTAAGGGTGCTCATAGCTCCGCAGAGAGAGCGCGATTTTGCTGCACTGGTAGAAAAGGCTAAGATAGCCGAAGAGGTGAAGCAAGCTGAACGAAAGAACCGCGACAGGGATCGAAATAGGTTCAGGAGAGATGCTGGACCAACTGGTGCTGCAAATCGGAATGTTAAGAGAGCTAGGATGGAGGAACCAGTTCGAGCAGTTACGGTGAATACTGTTAGGCCACAAGCTTGTGGAGATTGTGGTAGAATGCATCTGGGGGAATGTTGGAAACATTCTGGGGCTTGTCTTCGTTGTGGATCAAAGGAACATAAGATCAGGGATTGTCCTAAGAGGCCAGCTCAGGCTCAAGTGGTTGAACAAAGGGCTGTGCAACCCGTGCAAACAGCGCGAGGTAGACCGTCTCCGTCGAGAAGTCATGGCCGAGGTCGTGGTGGCAATGGCCATGGACGTGGGGCAGTTGGCAAGGGTACTGTTAACACTGAGGCTCGTCAGCCAGCTTTGGTCTATGCTGCTTGTCGCCGCGAGGAGGGTGACGCATCTGACGTCATAGTTGGTACGTTTTTGATTTCTAGCATGCCGTATACTGCCTTGGTGGATGTTGGATCTACTCATTCCTATGTTGCATGTGCCATATCTGGGTCGTTGGGTGTGGACTGTGAGGAGATTGTGAGTGGGGTATCTGTACTATGTTTTTTGGGTCACTCGGTTAGGGTAGACAAACTGTATAAGGATGTACCCTTAGAAACTCAATGTAAGATTTTCCCTGGAGATCTGATGGAGTTACCGTTCGGAGAGTTTGATCTTATTTTGGGAATGGACTGGCTTGTTAAGCATAAAGCGACTCTGGATTGTGCTGCTAAACGAATGGTGTTAAGGACCACAAAGGATGAGGAGGTTGTGGTGATAGGTAAGCGAAGGGATTATTTGTCCAATGTGGTGTCGGCATTAAGAGCTGAAAAGTGGATTCGGAAAGGTTGTGAGGTCTATTTGGCATTTGTAAGTCAGTCAGAAGAGGAGGGACTGACAGTGGATAAGGTTAGGACTGTAAAGGAGTTCTAAGATGTTTTTCCGGAGGAGCTTCCAAGATTGCCTCCGAACCGAGAAGTTGAGTTTGGAATAGATTTGTTGCCTGGAACGGCGCCTGTGTCCATCGCATCGTATAGGATGGCACCGAAGGAGTTAGTGGAGTTAAAGGCTCAAATTCAAGAGTTGTTGGATAGGGGCTTCATTAGGCCAAGCGTGTCTCAATGGGGAGCACCGGTGCTATTTGTGAAGAAAAAGGACGGGACAATGCGCATGTGCATCGATTACCGCCAGTTGAACAAACTGACGATAAAGAACAAATACCCTCTGCCAAGGATTGATGATTTATTTGACCAACTTAGAGGAGCTTCGGTATTTTCCAAGATTGACCTTCGATCTGGATACCATCAGTTAAGGGTAAAGGAAGTGGATATTCATAAGACAGCATTCAGGACTCAATATGGTTATTACGAGTTCCTGGTTATGCCGTTTGGGTTAACGAACGCACCTGCCGCTTTCATGGATCTGATGAATCGAGTGTTCCAACCTTGGACCGATTCGTGGTAGTTTTTATCGATGATATTCTGGTATACTCAGAAACCGAGGAGAAACATGAGGAGCATCTACGTATTGTGCTGCAAGTGCTGAGAGAGAAGGAACTGTATACAAAGTTTAATAAGTGTGAATTTTGGTTGCGAGAAGTGGCTTTTCTAGGTCATGTGGTTTCTGCTGAAGGAATTAAAGTGGATCCTCAAAAAGTTGATGCAGTTCTGGGATGGAAGCCAGCAAAATCAGTATCGAAAATTTGGAGTTTTCTGGGTTTGGCAGGCTATTACCGAAGGTTCGTCGAAGGATTTTCTCTGATTGCTGCACCATTGACAAAACTGTTAAGGAAAGGGGTAGCATTTGTCTGGACTGAGAGTCAGTAAAAAGATTTTGACCATTTGAAAAAGGTGTTGACTGAAGCACCAGTGTTGATTCAACCGGAGTCTGGGACGGACTTCACTGTGTACAACGATGCGTCACATGTGGGGTTAAGATGTGTACTGATGCAAGAGGGTAAGGTGGTCACTTATGCTTTCCGGCAGCTTAAGTCTCATGAAGCGAACTACCCTACGCACGACTTAGAGCTAGCAGCAGTGATTTTCGCGTTGAAAATATGGAGACATTACTTATATGGAGAAAAGTGTATCATATACAAGGACCATAAGAGCCTAAAGTATCTGTTAACTCAGAAGGAGTTAAACCTTAGGCAACGAAGATGGGTAGAGTTGCTTAAGGATTACGACTGTTCGATTGAGTACCACCCAGGTAAGGCTAACGTGGTGGCTGATGCGTTGAGTCGAAGGATTGTTTCTGATTTGAGAGCCTTGTTTGCACGTTTGAGTCTGTTTGATGATGGAAGTCTGTTAGCAGAATTACAAGTGAGGCCTATTTGGACTGAACAAATTAAAGAAAAATAGTTGAAGGATAACTTGTTGGTTCTTCGGTTTCAGCAAGTTGAGAAGGGTGAGAATGAGGATTTTGGACTGAATACTGAAGGAGTTTTATGCTTCCGAGGAAGAATTTGTGTTCCGAAGGACTCTGACTTGAGACAGTCAATATTGAAGGAAGCTCATGGGGGACTTTGTGCCATGCATCCTGGAGGGAATAAGTTGTATCACGACTTGTGAGAACTGTACTGGTGGCCTGGGCTTAAACGAGAAGTAACGGAGTTCGTGGGGAAATGTCTGACATGCCAGTAAGTGAAAGCTGAACATCAATTTCCTTCTGGATTTCTGCAACCGGTGAAAATTCCATTGTGGAAGTGGAAGAGAGTCACTATGGACTTTGTGAGTGGGCTACCTTTGACACCCACCAAGAAAAATTTTGTGTGGGTAGTGGTGGATAGGTTAACAAAATCTGCCCATTTCATACCAGTTCGTACTGATTACTCCCTGCAAAATTTGGCTAGGTTGTATGTGGCAGAGATAGTGCGACTACATGGAGTGCCAGTGTCGATTATTTCCGACCGAGACCCTAGGTTTACATCTCGGTTCTGGAAGAAGTTGCAGGAGGCATTGGGTACACGTTTGGATTTCAGTACTGCCTTTCACCCACAGACAGATGGACAGTCGGAGAGGGTTATTCAGATTTTGGAGGATATGTTAAGGGGTTGTATCATCGATTTTCGTGGGAGTTGGGAGGACTACTTGCCATTGGCGGAGTTTGCATACAATAACAGCTACCAAGCAAGTATTCAGATGGCTCCATATGAGGCACTTTATGGGCTGAGATGTCGTACGCCTACGTGTTGGACAGAGTTGGGTGAACGACAAGTTATTAGACCGGAGTTGGTGGCAGATACTGAAAGTAAGGTTAAGTTGATAAGAGATCGATTAAAGGAGGCATCTGATAGACAGAAGTCGTATGCGGATCTAAAGCGCAAAGAGATAGAGTTCGCAGTTGGGGATATGGTTTTCTTAAAGGTTTCACCATGGAAGAAGATCTTGAGATTCGGTAAGAAAGGCAAATTGAGTCCGCGATTTATAGGGCCTTATCGAGTTCTTAAGCAGGTAGGGCCAGTAGCGTATCAGTTAGAATTACCACCAGAGTTAGACAGAATCCATGACGTTTTTCATGTGTCTATGTTAAGACGATATCGATCGGATCCCTAACATGTTGTGCCAGTGGAGGAGATTGAAGTAAGGACTGGTTTGACCTTTGAGGAAGAACCCATACAAATTTTAGATCGAGAGGTTAAAGTTCTAAGAAGGAAGTCAGTTCCGTTGGTAAAAGTACTATGGCGTAATCATGGAAGGGAAGAAGCTACTTGGGAATTAGAAGAGACTATGCGTCAACAATACCCTCAACTATTTGGATCAGGTAAATTTCGAGGCCGAAATTTCTTTAAGGAGGGTAGAGTTGTAACGCCCCAATTTTCGTGAATTCTGTGAATGTTGGCATAGGTTTAATTATGTTAGTGGGCCTCTAGAAGGCCCAACTTAAGATAGAACCCGGTAATTTTAGTTAATTTTTGTTCCATAAGAAAAAAAAGGGAGTGAAATTATGAAATATGACCTATGTGAAAATGTTTGAAAATGCTATAGGCTAATTTGTAGTGGCCAAATAAATAGTAGTGCAAAATAGGAGGATTTGCATGTCAAATTCCCCACTTTTAATGTAGTGGCCGGCCAAGGTGATGGATAGTTGATAATGTATGCATTTTAGCATTTTAATAGTTAATGGATGATGGGCATTAGCATTTTAATAGTTAATGGATGATGGGCATGGTAAGCATTATGGGCATATTTTTATTGGAATTATGGCATGAGTATGGCACAAATATTAGTATATCATTTATGTGTCATAAAATGTTGAGTGATAAGAATAACAAAAGGAAGTAAAGGAAGGTTTTTGTTCATTCTTTGTTCTTCATAGCCGAATTTGAGAGAGAGCAAATAGGGGAGGAAACCCTTGAATATTCGGTCACTAGGAGGGGGAAAAATTGAAGGTAAGTTCTTGGTACTTTGCTTCTATCTTGATGTTCATGAGTTCTTCTTGATTCTATCCTAACTCATGAAGCATATTTTGGTTTTTGGTTGTTGTTTCATGTTCTTTTGATGAAAAATGGAAGATAGGTGAATTTGAGCCAAACAAATGAGCATGCATGTGCCTTAGATGTTAAGGGGAAAAATCGGCTAACATGTTGTGCTTTAAAATGATGAAATGGAGATTATACTTAAGTAAAATCATAGATATGTGATGATTGATTGGTGATATACATGTTTAAATAACAAGCATGCAAGTTAGGTGTGAAAGAGTGATTTGGTAATAAATCTGCTTGGGACAGCAGCAGTAACGTGAATTTGGAAAATCACCATAAATTGTGGGAGATGAATTAGAAGCTGAATAAATTATGTAATTAAATCTTAATGAGTCTAGTTTCAAATGAAATAAACGAGAACATATTTTGAATTCTGTACAATGAGAAATTTGATTTGTAATGAAGAGTGGTCAGATTAGTCAAACAGTGAAACATGAGAAACTTTAAGAAAAATCTGGTATTGATTGGCCATACCAAAAATTCTGAAAATTTTATGGATAGAATATATACGAGTCTATTTTCAGGGAAAATTAACGGTACTTGATTTGGAGTTTCGTAGCTCCAGTTATAAATGATTTAGTGACTGTTGCTCAGGAAGACAGCTTGCAGTGAAATTATGATTATGTGGTAAACATTGACAAAAATTTGTTAATGAGTTGCTTATTGATTTCTTATAAGCTTACTATGATTTGCAGGTGTGGTTGGCCGAATATTTTAAGGGTTTAATACGTAGTTTGTATTTGAATAGTTAGATTAACGTGTTAGTAATCCAATTGTAGGCGGTTTGTGTGTGGATCTCATCAGCATATCGTCGCAAACAGGTGTGTAACTAACACCCTCTTTCTTAGTCTAGATCGGCAAAAGTCGAAAAGCCAAAATGTTGAAAACCGGTATTTTGTAGATTTGCGAGTGTGCGAATGCTCGTGAGGTAAATCGATTAATGTTTTTGGTAAGCTGCAATGTTTGGACTACAAAGTGCATGATTTCTGTGCCCTCGACATTTTTGGGCTTAATGGGCCAAAATTGGAATGATGGGCCAACGGGCCCAATTCGGTAAGAATCCTAGGTAGTGATTCTGTTAGTACGTGAAAGGTAGGAATATGCATGAAAAACCCTAAAATAGATAAATTACTGAAATACCTTTAAATGTGGAAAATTTACAGTTTTACCCCTAGGAGATAAATTACCGAAATACCCCTAGGGTTAAATTGACCTAAATGCATGTTTGACTGTTGTTATTTACTTCATGCCATGTTGTTATTATCTGATGCATGAGACTGGGATATTGACGGAGGAAGTACTGAAAGTGGCTTGTCCACGTACTGGAGGCTTTGCCTCAATTTACTGTTAACTGAGCAGCAAGGCTGCAACTGTGGAGTGTTGGGCTGGGTGGGTTGAGCTAGTCCCCACATGGAGTGTTTGGCTGGTACGGGTGGAGTGTAGTGGTTGGTGGGTTGAGTAGTCTCCCCAAATGGGCTTGCATATGTTTACTAATGTTGCATGTATTTTGAAATGGGCCTATGGGCCATACTGTTATCTGAATAAGGGGCTAAGACCCAGTTTATTGTAATCTGAAAAGGGCTCTGGCCCAATACCACTGTTACCTGAATGGGCTTAGGCCCAATGGGCTTGAGATGACTTGGGCTTTGAATGGGTTTTCCTTACACACTGAGTTTCCCCAAACTCACCCCTTCTTTAACCTTGCAGGTGAGCCTTGATGTGGGTGACTTGGAGCCGAAGGGGATTCAGAGTGGCCATGGTGAATACTTTTGGGTTGAAAAAAAAAAGAGACTGGTTTTCTTAAGTTTTTTTTAATTACTATTTAATTTTTGGGTTGTAATGAGGTCATTTTAACTTTATTTTCTTATTTGATTTTTCTGGGATTATATTATTAAAAACAACTTTAAATTGATGCATACTAATTCAAATGGGCTAGACTTAGGGCGTGATTTCAAAACGATACTTGTTTTTTTTTAAAATAACACGACGTCACGAATATTCGATTTACCAAAGAAATTTCAACTTGTTATAACCAAGTGTGGTAATGGATGTAGACATGTCTAGGATTGGATCCAATTAGAGAGCTTGGTACTTAAGCAGCCTTCATGGCTCACCTCCTCTGTTATGGATACCTACCTAGTGCCCAGCTTCCATTCACTTGGTTAGTTTGACAAAGGCCGGCTTTTTAAAACACTAAAAAGGGAACACGGGTTTTTGACTTCAAAGTGGCACGTCGGATTCGGCCTTAACGTCTGGGCCGAGTTTGGGGTGTTACAATTTCGACACTTTAAATGCTTTAATATTGCATGTATGGTAAGTATATATATAATTAATGTGATGTCGTACCATGTGTTAATGCTTAAATTTTATTATGAATTATGCTTTGATTATTCCATGAGTTTGTGATTGGTGCTATGAGTATTGAAATAGACATTACAAGCAAGTTCGACAGAAATGTGGTATCAAAAAATCCCGTTTGAACCTTAGGAATAGTTTAGGATACAAGTGACATGTCACTAGGAACTATGTGAGCTGAACTCATGAGTTGTGGTCTGAGTTCATAATATATGTGACATCTGAACTCATGAGTTGTGGTCTGAGTTCATGATATATGTTACACATGTTTTGGCATTCCGGGTATTGGTCTTGTATGTTCTACCGATGGCTGGTAGTCCGGCATGTGTTGCGGATACCTTACAGCTTGTGTGAGCAATTGTGTAGCTACCTCTTAATCGATAGCTTGTGTGAGCAAACCCGTGAGTAGCTCAAAAGTGAGCAACATGTGATATATGATATTAAGGTAGCATTGGCTATATATGAGGCACTTAGGTGCGAGTTTCTGATGTATCCGATGGTATTCCAAGTGTTCAACAGGTAGTTCTAAGAGAAGTTAATGGGTAATCTTGATGAATACGTCAAAGACAAAAAAGTACGCCATTATGTGCAAGTGGGCACAGGTAGGTACATCGAACTCATGAGAATGACATGAGATATGATTAACTTGTGGTAAGAATATGTATGTATATATATATAAAGAATAAGCTTAAGAGATTTGATAAAATGCAAGATTATGTTCATTATGTTAAATGTATGATTAATACTTGTTTAAGTTGCATTTTATTTGCATGTGAACTTACTAGGCTTTAATGCTTACCCCCTTTCCTTTCCATCTCTTATAGTGTCGCCAAGCTAGCTCAGGGATCGGAGGACGTAGGAGACTCGATCACACAATCATTTGAATATTTGGGTATAGCTAATCTCATCATTTGAGTATGGCTCATGAAAGTTTGTGATTATTTTGTATATGGTCATGAGAGGTGGCTCATATTGATTATTTGGGTTGTAACCCTAATTATTGGTGCATGCATGCAAATGTGCTTATGCTTTAATGTGGTTATGGTTGCTTATGGTTAATGAGTGTGATGGATGGCATGTATGTTTGATGTATGAAATATGATTAATGTGTATAACAATAAAAATGATGCAAGTGTGTAACTTGAAAGTAGGTTAGTAAAGATGATAGACAAATATGGAATTGGTATGGAATGCCATATGAAAGCATGATAGTTTGAATAGGTGATATGATAGTTTGAATAGGTGATATGTTGACATTACCAAGTCATAATTTAACCATGAATGTGAATGCTTAAGTAATCAAATGTGCCATGTTGCATGCCATGAAGTGAGTGTAAGTATGTGAGTGTTTAAGGGTCGTAAATGTGTAATGACCCAAAATTCACGAGCACCGAAAAAGTGAGTTATAGGGCCTCCGTCTTAGTAAACTGAGTCATAAATAATTATTAGAAGTAATTATGAGTTTAGTTGAGTGCTTAATTAGGATTTAATTAGGTGAATTTAGTCTAATTAAGAATAATTAGGAAAAAGGACTAAATAGAATAATGTGTAAAAGTTGAATTATAGATTAAAAGAAATCATAAAGGATCAAATGGACAATTAAGCCACATTTGGTATATGAGGCGGCAAACATTAAAACAAAAATCTAAGATTTTTGTTAAGTTATAAATTATAAATATATTATTTTAGTTATAAATTGTATTAAATTAATTTAAAATAATTATATTATAAGATTTTTATATGATCAATAAGTTATGATTTTGACAAATGGATGGTGATAAAATAATACATGTGTAATTAAAATATGTATACAATTGTATTTTATAGATTTAATTTGCTTATTAATTAAGCATAAGATATTTATTATTTATTATCTATTATTATTAAATTAAAAGATATTTAATAATTAAATAATTAGTATAAGATTTTTAGTTGATAATAAATTATGATTTTGCCAAGTCTATGGTAAAGATAAAATACAAGTGTATTAATTTAAGTATGTACATTTGTAATATTTTTATTTAATTAGTAAATAGATATTTATTATTATTAAAAAAATATTTATGAGATAAATAATTAAATTGTGAGATTTTTGTATAATAAACAAATTAAGTAGTGACAATTGTAATAATGAGAATATATACATTTGTATTATATTTATTTATTTACTTGAAAGTTAAGTATATGACAAATGTATGGCATTGATGGTGTACAAATGTGAATATATGATTGAAAATTAATAGAAATTTAGAATAAAAATATAATATATATTAAGCTAACAAATAAAATAAAGTAAATAAACTATAATAAAATAAAAAGGAAACAAAAGAGAGAAAGAAGAAACAGAGAACAGAAGAAAAAGAAAGAAAGGAAAGGGGAAAGAAAAGAAAAAGGGTGAATTGGGATTTGGAAGCTTCAAGTTTAATTGGTAAGCTAAACTAAGTCCTTTTCTCTTAAATTTGATGTTTTAAAAGTTTTTAAAACAAGGTTTTATTGAAATTAAGTTGATATTTTAAGAGTTCATAGGTTTCCAAGTATAGTTTATGTTGAACAAAAAGATGAATTAGGGATTTAATTGAATGAATTTCAAGTTAGAATTGATAAAAAAAAATTGTGAAGTAAGCTATAAGTTTTATGTTGTAGGGACTAAATTGAGAAAAATTCGAGATTTGGAAAATATGCTGGAAATTTAATAGTTAAATTTGAGTTTGGATAAAATTTGAATAGAAATAGAAAGTGAATTGAATTAGGAACGTAAGTAAACTTAGTTAGGATTAAATTGGGAATAAGGTAGGAATTGATTAGAAATTTAATTATTTATTACAATTAATGCTGTAATTAATAGTATAATTATTTTAATTTCCATAGTTAGGAAAGAACCCGAGGCATCGGCACCGAAAGAAAAGGAAAAAATTGTCGAGGAGTAATCGAACAAATCCGGGTTTGTATTACTATAATTCAAGTTATTTTGATTAAATGTTAAATTTTTAATTATATGCATGGTAGGTAAATTATGAGGTAAGTATTATTATGGAATTGAAAAGGAAATTGAATTGATGATGGATAAGTATTAATATTGATTTGTATATTGATAAAGTGAAATTGAATTGATTTGTAAATGAATTGAAAGTGATATTGAATTGAGAAAATGGATCGAATATCCTATTAACTAGTCGAGCTGAGTCGGATATAGTTGGCATGCCATAGGATTGGAAGAGTTCAGGGATACTTCAACCTCGAGTCGATGAGACACTAGGTGTCACTATTTTACTTTGGATAGATTCGATGAGGTATTGGGTACCACTTTACTTTGGCTAGGCCAATGAGACACTGGGTGTCAAATATTACTTCGAACTATCTGATGAGGCACTGGGTGCCAATTTGGTGTGTTTGGTTGGATCCATGTATCCGCCAAAGTCCGAGTCTGTTAATAGGGGTAATTAAATGAAAAGTTAAATCAAAAGAAATGAATCAGTTGAGCCATTGAAAAGAAACGTGAATGTGGAATATGATTTGAAAATTTGAATTGAATATGAAAATGTGAATAGAAAGCATGAACTAAATGTTCATAAGATAAATAATGGCTCAATGTGATAGTATATGATGTTAACAAATGAAAAACCAAATTGAATTGTAAATATTGAGAAATGGAAGTTATATATGAATTAGTCTGGTAAATTTTAAAGTTAAATGATTTAATTTACTTGGTTAATAATTTGAATTATAGTAATACCACTGAGTATGAAATACTCAGTGTACGGTTGTTTCCGTGCGCAGGTTAGTGGAAATTAAGGTTTCGGTTTAGCATTTAGAGCGATCCCGACTCCAGCACAAAATTTGGTGATGTAATCTTTCTTTTGGTAAAGTGGCATGTACTAGGGTATTATATTGGTCACTTGAAAATGTCTTATGCTTCTGTTTGAAATTGATACTAAAATGATATTTTGATACTTGGTTTAATGAAATGGAAATAGAATTATCATAAAATATTTGGTATAGTTGGTAACAAGTTGAAATAGAATGAATGAAGTTTATTAAATTAAACAATATATGCGAATGTTTTTTTAGTAAATTACTAAGTTGACGTTTAAGTTATGTTTAGGTGTATTTGATTATGAAATTGTATGGATTGTGATATTGGTTTCAAATTGGTTGCGATTTGAAATTGTAGGGAAGGTGAAATATTTATAAAGGGGTTATATTGAGTTTTTTTTTTAAAGTCAATTAGCAAAAGTTTTATATGAACTTATGATTATATTATAACATGTTTGTTATTTATTTAATAATTATTTGTAAATTGTCTGATATGTTTGGTAATGTCTCGTTTTAGGGTTAGAGGTATTACAAAATGGCTTGGAAAATAGCCTAGAAATTGTCCACACCGTTAGACACACGGGCATGTGTCTTGGCCATGTGTGACACACGGTCCGCCCCATGGGCGTGTGATCCTGTCGTGTGTCCCCTGCACCCTAATTATGCAAAACAGAATCTCAGTAGTAAACACACGGGCAGAGACACGACCGTGTGAAGGACACGGCCTTAGGATATGGGCGTGTTCCCAGGCTGTGTGAAGTCTGCACTTAATTTTTGGAATTTAATTCGCCACATTGCCTAAGCACATAAGCATGTGGCTTGGCCGTGTGATCTTATTTGGTTGATGACATCATAAAGAGAGAGTTAGACGGGATGAGGGCACGGGCGTGTGACTCTCCAAAGTAGGAAAATTTTTGGGTTATCCCAAAGTTTTCTAAAGTCTTCGGTTTAGTCCCAACCGCCTCCGATGTATGTTTTAGGCCTCGTAGGCCCGTATAAGGGACAGTTTGCACATGTATGGATGAATTTGATTTGAATGAAAATTTTATGGCCTGGTTTTGTATGATTAGTTATGTTTAAGTCTGGTAATGCCTCGTACCTTGTCCTGGTAGCGGACACGGGTAAGGGGTGTTACAATAGAGACCACCTACAATGGTATCGCGGTATCCTCTTTAGGTATCACGATAGCCCAACCCCTAGGATTCCTTATTTTGAAACTACCAACAATATCGCGACATCCATACTTGGGTATCGCGATATCGACATTGCGAGGAGATAAAAAATGACACCAGGGGTAGCCCTTGTCCAACCGAAGCACCAATCAGAAAGAAATATTCAAGGGCATTTTGGTCAACAATTGTGGGTTAGAATTTTCTGCTAAAACAATCGATTTTGGCTTATGAGAGAGAAGAAGAACATTAGGCATAGTTTTAGATAGTTTTCTTTAATTTTCCCTTAGGTTTCTCTTAATATTTTCTAGGGTTTATCATTTTCTATCTTCTTCCATAGTTGTAGCATTTTCTTCTTGTTATTTCCATTTCCTAAGTTATTTAAGTTAGTTTTTACTGTAACTAGGGTTTATTTTCACCTTTAGTGCCTCTTCTTTAGTTGTAATGACATTCAACTCTTTATGTTAATACTATTTCAGTTTTTTTTTCATCTATTAAAAAAATCATCTTTAGTGTTCTTCATTTATTATTTGGTTGTTAGAAACTTGTCTTTACTTTTCTTTTAAGTTTTCTAGGTTAAAAATCAAGGCTTTCATTTTCTTGTTGACCTTGATATTAATGGCTGCCATGTTTCCTTCTTTATTCTTTTCTAGCTTAGTTTTTATCATGAGTAACTAAACCTTAAAGGGGTTGATTGAAAGAGATATAGGTAAGTTGATTTTTGAGAAAGGGACTAAAGTGCAACAAATTGGACTAAATTGAATAAACTTAAAAACTTAGGATTGATGCCCCTAAGGGAAAACCTAGGCAAGTTAGACTGAGAAGTAATCTTGTTGAGCATCTATTCATTAGTCCCAGGTTAGCTGGTGAGATCGAGAGATAAATCGAATTAACTTGTCTAATTTGATAAAATTGAGACTGAGAGGTAAAATGTAACCATTTTAGGAGTTTAAGCATGTAACACCCCAATTTGACCGTCTGACCAGTGAACGACGATGTTACCAAAATATAGAAATCATTTCATAATAACAAAAACATTAGTTTTGGTAGTTAAGCCAATCAATATGATTTTAATAATACAATCTTAAAATGATGTTTGGCAGAATAGTATTGTTAAAACAAAACCAAAATAAAATAAAGGTATACATTCCAAAAGGTCACTTGGTGGGTTAAAAGAATTAAGACATAAATTAAGGAAAAATAAAAGTAAGGCCTAATTCAGATAACATAAAAGTTAATAAATTGGAGAAATGCCACCATTCATTATATACAAACGATTATATAAAAAAAATTCAAAGTCAGTTTTACATAATTTAATGACAAGAGACTTAAACCACATGCCACCTCGATTTGATATACATGTTACGACTAGGGGTGAGCAAAATTCTATTCGAATTGAAAAAAATAAAAAAAGTTCGAATTTCGAATTATTCAAATTGAATTAATCGAGTTCATTGAATCAATTCAATTTTTTTTGAATTTTAAATTCGAATCGAGTTGAACTTTTGAATTCGAATAACTCCAATAATTCAAATAAACCAAATACCAAACCTTTTTACATACCTTCCCCCAACCCACCCTTTCAAACCCTTTTACTTTCCCTTAAACTCTTAAAACTTTTTTCCTTTTACTTTCTCCCAAAACTTTTACTTCCCCCAAACCCCCAAAACTTTTTTCCTTTTGTTTTCCTCCAAAATTGAACCAAAAAGGTTGTAATACCTTTTTATCTTATATTTTGGACTCTAGAGTATCTGAAATGAAAGTTGATTAAGTACCGATAGTTTGTGAGTTCACTGATGTATTTCCTGAGGAATTGTCGAGTTTACTATTTGAGCGAGAATTCGAGTTTGCTATAGAGTTAGTGCTGGAGAGTTCTCCGATCTTGATTACCCTATACAGAATGACTCCAACAGAATGAAAAGAATTAAAAACTCAATTGCAAGAATTGATCGACAAAGGTCCTTTTAGACCGAGCGTGTCACTTTAGGGCGCACTCGTACTATTTGTGAAAAGGAAAGATGGGTTGATTATCCATTGGCTCGTATTGATGACCTCTTTGATCATTTGAAATGTGCTATGGTGTTTTCAAAGATTGATATTAGATTTGGCTACTATCAGTTGTGAGTTGAAGATGTAAATGTGCCGAAAAGAACATTTAAAACCCATTACGGACATTACAAGTTTTTAATTATGCCCTTCAGATTGACTAATGCCCCTGCAACATTTACAGATCTGATGAATTGGGTTTTTCAGCTGCATCTCGATTGGTTCATTTTTGTTTTCATTGGTGATATTTTGATTTATTCGAGAAAAAAAATCTAAGCATGCATAACACTTGAGAACTGTATTGCAAGCCTTGTGTGAAAAATAATTGGACGCAAAGTTTAGTAAATGTGAGTTTTGGCTCAAAGAAGTCAGATTTCTTGGTCATGTGAAGTCGGATTTCTTGGTCATGTGGTTTCAGCGAAAGGGATAGGAGTTGTTCCAAGCAAGATTTCTGCTATTTTGAATTGGAAACTTTTGAAAAATGTTTCTGATGTACGTAGTTTTCTAGGTTTAGTTGGAACTATCAACATTTCATTAAGAACTTTCTGATAATAGCTTTACCGATGACGAAACTGTTACAGAAAGATTTTAGTTTTGCGTGGTCTGCTAAATTTCAATGAAGTTTTGATCAATTGAAAAGTATGTCGATAGAAACACCAGTGTTAACGCAGCCTGAATTCTATAAAGAATTTTTTGTTCACAATGATGCTTCTCTGAGTGGTTTGTGGTGTGTTTTGTTGCAAGACAGTAAGGTGATTGTATATGCTTCTTGAAACTTAAAACACATAGAAAGAATTATCCGACACACGATCTTGAGTTGGCTACAGTTGTCTCTCCACCAGAATTAACACTAGGTGCCGATGATTATAGTTTCCAGGCACTCTATGTCAGTGATATATTTTGAGTTGTTATGTACCGGTGTTATAGTTTCTAGGCACTCTGTATCGCTGATATATTTCCAGGTTCTACAAACAAGTGGTGGATACCATACCGATGGCTTAATTCTAGAATTTGTTGTAGATTCTCGTTAGCTTGTGTGAGCAATATCGTATAATCGTTAACGTCTCGATGATCAGCTCGTGTGAGCATTTTTTCTTGCGTATCCAAAGTTAATTTGCTATTGTTCTCCAGGAAAAATAACTAGTAAAGAAATGGAAATCAAATTATATGACATGAAAAGTTTTGTTGGTTATGATTTAGTATTTGAACTTTGATATCTTGTGAACTTGATGATATTATATGTTCATATCTAACCATTTGATACGGTAGGAATTATGAAACATGGCAAGGAATGCTAGTTCTAAATTATGTATGATTTGTATATTTAAAATGGAAGGTATGCAATGTTATGTTCTACGAACTTATTAAGCTTATTTTAAGCGTACCTTGTTTCATTTTCTTCCTTGTAGATTGTCAGATTCGAGTTGTCGATTGGATCGTCTTTGGAGATCACATTATTCTTCAACTCTTTTGGTAGCTATTTGTTCATTTTGTCCCGGTTATAAGTGGCATGTAAATAGAGTTTTGGTATATGTATGTTTAAGATCAATTGGTCATCTTTTGTGCCATTTGAAATATGAAATATGTGTTTTGATGTAAATACTTAATGATATTTTGGTTGGTTTGGTACTTGATGACATAGTTTTGTTTGAAACCTATAATGCATAGTTGGTTTGTTGATTTGGTATCTATATGATAGGATAATTGGTGAACTTCAATTGATAATTTTGGAATTTGTTAATTGATGTTGATTTGGTGAATGCATAAGCATGGGAAGCTAGTCTTATTTAGGTTTGGATAGTTAATGCTTATGTTTGAATTGTGTTGCCGATGAGGGTATATTGGTTAGGCACTTAGGTTGAATTGTATTTGATATGTTTTGGTACATTTTATGTAGGTTTGTTGGCTGGTAATTGCATGAGTTGTGGTCTAAGTAATTTAGGTTGAAATATCTGGTTTAGAAGGTACTTTCACACACAAACAACCTGTGACACGGTTTACCACAGAACTGTGTGTCTCACATGGTTGCATGACACGACCATGTGGCTTGTTTAATTTTGGTGCATGTTTGTCCACATAAAAATAGTTAGCTCATGGCCTAGGGACATGACCGCGTGTACCTAAAGTACATGGCTAAATTTTACTACACGATTAGGCGCACAACCTTAGCCTTGTCACACGGCCTGGCAATATGGCCTTGTGACCCCTGTTTACACTTTTTACCTGAATTTTTGTAAAAGTTTCAAATTAGTCCAGATTTATTCTTTGGTTATTTTATCTTCTTAAGCTCGATTAAGGCTCAGTTATGATGGATTATCATTGAATGATTTTAATTATATTATGTTATGAAATGTTTGATCATTTATGTTGGGATAGTGAATAATGTTGATGGTTTACAGTTATAATACCTTATAGGTTGGGCCAGGTGACCAGACCGGGTATAGGGTGTTACAGTTGTGTACGATCTATTGGTGAATTCATAACACCAAACAGTTAGGGTTTGTTGGCGGATACTATCCGCCGCTAAGTGCAGTCACCAGTAACTTCAATTTTCATGCGTATATTAGTTAAGTCTAATGAAAGGCACAGATAATTTCACACCACGACCAAAGTTAGTTCATATGCTGATGCTTTTCACTGTTAAGCACAAATCACATTGATACCCATTCATCTAAGCATTATTCACTTGTATTAACCTTACGTAACACTTGCATGCTTTGCATGGACTATTCATAGACCCCTTCCTTGAGTTAGCTTTTAAGCCACATATCTCTATGAAGAGCCACAGTTTCATATTCATGGTATTGCTCCATTGAGTAGTTGTTTCATATATCCAATTGAACATTCGAAAATCCTCCTTGTTAATTCGAACAATTACATGTTCCCTCGCAAGGTCCAGGCATTCACCAACACGATTTGCATTCATATGCCCTGCCGGAGGTAAATCTCATATCATATAATAATCTCCATACATTTCTCCAATCACATTTCAATAATTTCCACCATTCCCCCTTCCACCATTCTGGATACGGAGCTTGTGCGCCAAGGAAGAGTACCCATTTACAATCATACATGCATATATTGTTATTATCATTTTGCTTTGTTAACACAGACATGCACAACTGATTTTAAATAAACTTACTTACCTGGAAGACAACATTATCATGAAATTCGTTGGGATTTAATAAGAACACAAGTGAAAGGAACTCACTAGAGATTACTAAGAAAAGCTTTGCCTATTCTAAGGGTTCATTCCTTTTTGCAGTAGGGCTTTCTCCTATTTCTTTAGCTAAATAAAATTAAACACTCTATTAAGTATAGGAAAAACTAATCTTTAATGTAAAAACAAGAATTAGAGACATGCAAACGTTAACTAGAATGAAGTTTCCTTCCATCTAACCTCCAGTAGAAACCTATATAAATAGTTCCTACAACCCTATCATTCCCTAACATTAAATTGAAGAAGGACCCACAAATTTACCAGTCGTTGGCTTGAAAATCAGTACCTTCTTTAAGTAGTGAAGAATACACTAGGTGTAACCTCCCAAACCCAGCCTAGACGTTATGGCTGTATCCTGAAGGTTGCATTAGACATCGAAATGGCCAAGTAAAAACATTTGGTTTAAAAATCATTATTTTGCTTGATTTTTTGGGAAACTTAGAGCTGCTGCATTAGGTTTGTTAAAACACTAGTTTGTTAGGTCATTTATAATTTAAGTTCAATTTATTATAAGGTTGTGTCATTTGAAATAAAACTCAATTGGTTCCGCTAGTAAACCTTTAAAAAACTTCGTATTACTATTTCACGACAGAGAAAGTGTTGTATTTGATTTTCGTAAGAAAATCCATATTTTAATTCGTGTTAAGCCGGTTATTAAGTTTGTTAAGTTTCCATCAAAATACCTCATGCATGCAAAATGCCAATTACAATAACCCATGCGACAATCCATACTTAAATAAAAATTACATTTCCAAAGTAAACCAAATGAAATTAAATAAAATTAGAAATACTTTATTGTGTGAAAAAACCAAGATGAGACCTCCAAATGCAAGTCTGGCCCTAGTCTTGAGGGTTATCTGTAAATAGTAAACTAAGGGGTGAGCTCAAAAAGCTCAGTATGAGTCTAAGAAAAAATAAACATTCAATTAGTTAAAAGGCATACAATTATGATAATAGTTCATACAATTCATCATGGAATATCAAAGTTTTGTATATAGCATGCTCAATGGTACAGTACAATAGTCCTACCCATCTATTCGCTACACAACATGAGTTTTCCAGAACCCGTTGTTCGAGCACGAAAAGAATAAGAGACGAAGCTCGATATGGTTAAACTACCAGTAAAGTATGCAGTTAAAACTACTAGTAAAATGTAGCCAAGTTGCTAGTAAGATGCGATACGTCGCCAGTACTCCACAATACTTTAGGGTGCAGTATACTGACTAACCATTGTTGCGAATAAATCACCGGTAATCCACAGAATTCCTTTGTCAACCATTCAATACCTAAGCCCAATGCAATGCAATACAACATACTTTTTATGAAGCAAATCATACTTTTCGATGTCAATCTCAATTCGGTGGCATGCTTACATGCATTAAATTTATTGGTAACAGTGGCATACTTTTATGCTTTCAGTATTAACAATCTCAATCAATGGTATGATTTTACAAGGAAATAATAAATAATGTCAATTGTAATGGGCCAATTTAGCCCGGGCCTAAGACAAAGCAAATAAACAGAAACAAAAAACCAAATCAAATTAAAACAATCCAGTAACAACTCAGTCCCTTTATTACATCAACCCAAATCTGCCAAATAAAACAAGCCCAAAACAAAACTAACCCTAAGGTCCAAACGGCCCAAAATCTAAAACAAATTCAGCCAAAACCTTAGCCCCTATCTGCCTGGCGCCGCTCCCCCACATACGGCCTCCATTGTGCCTCCGTACGCCAGCGCACAGCTTCTGTACGCGCGTCACGCACACTGCGTACCTGCAAACAGACAAGGGAACAACAGCAAATAGAAAAAGAGAATAGAAAAAACTTGATTTTTTTTATCTTTCCATCGGCTATAAAACCCAAGAGAGAATCAATGTATTTTTTTTGGACGCATATTGAATACAAAGAAAGCAGTCAAAATTTTTAGAACGTGATTTTTGTTTAAATTTCTTGAAGTTTTTTGCATTTCCTGGGTTCATTTTCTTCAAATCATTCATCATTGCATTAGAAAAAAAAGAAAAAGTGAAAGAGGAGTCTTACCTTGTGAATAGGCCACATATTTCTTCTTTTTGCTTCGTTGAAATCGAAGCCGAAAGGGGATCTCAAGGCTAAGAAAACCATATCCCTAAAGCTCGAATACACTGGTCACTGACTATGGTGGCGGATCGATGTTGGCGCAAAAGGGGATTAGGGATCGACCAAATATGAAAAGGGGGTGTTTGATTTTATTTTTGTTCCTAAATGGCCAAGTGTTTTAGTTTTAGGGTTTTTTTAGTGTTAATAACGGATATAAAATGACACCATTTAAGGCCTGTTTCAGTGGCTCCAAAACGGTGCGGTCTAAGCCAGCCCGTTTCGACCCGACCCGATGGCCACTAGGATCCGCACGTTTCTGTGGATAGGGGATATTTGCGCGTTAGTCCTTCCCCTTTCGCACTAACATTCAATTAGGCCCTATTCACATTTTCTTTATTTTTTAAATTTATCCCTGAAGTTTGCGTATAAATGCAATCTAATCTGCGGCTAAACGCAGCGTTTTGGGATCTGGTATATTTCCAGTTTTGGTCCCTGTACATTCGCGCGCATTGCGCTTTAGTCATTCTTTTAATTTCTGTGGTCTATTTTATTTATTAAGTGTCCTTTTTAGTTTAATTTTTTTAATTGAGTCCTTTCGATTTGTACAATTCATTACTTTTTAAAATTCATTTAATAATTATTTTTATATTTACATATATATATTTTTGATTTACCATGATAATTTTACCCCTTTTTTTATATATAAAATCTTTATTTTAAGGCTTTTTTATATTGTATTGTTTTAAAAATTTCGTATAATATTTCAATTAAATGTTCTTATATATTATTATACATATGTAGCTCATGATAGAGCTTGTTTTTATTCCATATATATTATTAATCCTATGTTACTTTACATACATAATTCCTTTTAAACCTATTTATATATATTTGTGTGTGTTTTTTTAAACCTATTATACATATAATTCATATCTCAAGAACATATCTTATTTTATATATTTAGAACCTTTCATATTTTTACATATTATTTAAATTATCTTTTATTAGATGTACATTGTCAATTTTAAATAGATGTATCATTTTTAAAAGAAAATATTTGGGTATGTTGTTTGATTCAAATTTCTTCCTTCATAATATCTTTTTAATAATCGTTTATATATTATTAGTTTTATTTTATACATGTAAATTATTTCAAACCCTAGCATGTATAGTTCATTTTTAATTTTTATTATTATTAATGGTTGTTGAATTGTTGCACATTATATTGACTCCTAGTGTCCGTATTGTTTTGTATATTATGTATTGTTTTTTTAGTTTTCATCTCATTTCACACATAACTGCTGCATATTGTTTACTTTTCGTTTGCATTATCATTTCAATTGTTATTCATCTATATTTGAAAGTTTGTTGTATTTCCTTCTAATATGTTTCTTTGGTGAATTATATTTTAGTTTCTTATTAATGTTTTAAATAAGATATGAACTCATTGCCATGGTGTGTTTATTAATTCATTTTTTATGTTTATACTATTATTCTTCGCCAAGTATAGTACTTTATTTATGCATATTGCCCCATGTTTATAATCTCGCTTTTTGTTTACAAATGTTACTTTGTAACTTGCAACTTTTTGTTTTAAGATTAATTATTCCATTCTATTTCAAGTCAAATTAATGCATTTTAAGCTGGTTTTACAATTATTCATTTGAAAATTCCTTAAAACAAAGGCAATGTTTGATGTTTGGAAATTCGGGGAATCGTGCCCTATCGTGCTGGGTTTCGAGTTCCCGTTTGTTCAAAATAATCGAATATTCCTTTAGAATTTCACTCATGTTTTCTAAATTCTAAAATAAGGCAATGTTCAAACTTTGGAAATTCGAGGAATCGTGCCCTACCGTGCTGGGTTTCGATTTTTCGTTGGACTAAATAATTGGGCATCCTTTTGTAATTTTCAGCATATAAGCTTTTGGAAGTCAAAAATTGATCGTGGTTACGAGGGTTTAAACGATCACGTCCTAACGTGCTAGATGTGATACTATATTCCTTCGAAACAAGAGAATTTTGATGTCCGATTTGAGGCATTCAAATGTTTTAAAAGAAATCGTATTTCAAAACATTTTCTTTAGACATAAGGACATTATTTAATTAATTTGGTACCAATTTTGGGCGTAACGGGGGTGAAAATCCTTCCTCGTACGTAACTGACTCCTGAACCCATTTTCTCGAATTTTGTAGGCCAAAATTGGTTTTTTTAATAAAATGTTCTATTAGGTGATCCGATCATACCTAAACAAAAAAATATTGGTGGAGACTCCACATTTGGTTTTGAAAACTCGATCCCCATTTTTTTCAAAAATAAAAAAATGGTTTCGACATCAATCAACAACATGCTTTAATATTACACATTATACAACTCAAATATCACATAGTCAGTCCCAATTTTAGGCCCTACCATTCAACCATTATCTCTTATTACTTGCCAATCTTGGTATACCTCTTAACTGTCACCAGGTTGTTCAGCCATGTTCAAAATAAGCATGCATAATTAATCAAATACATAAAAATACCATTTTTTAAACACTAATACACATAAATGTCAGACCCACACCTGATTTACAAGAATTAGATGCACTAAGTAACTGCAACTTCTATAACTTAGATCTAGAAAACTCTAGATCGGATCTGCACATAACATGAACGAAACTCGATTAAAACTAGCCTTTAGACAGCCATATAACGTTCGGTGTAGCAATCCATATTTTAGTGGTGTCAGAAATAGTGGTTTCGGGGCCACAAATCCGATGAGTAAGTTTGTAAATATTATTATTTAATATTTACGAGTAAAATATGTGACGTGATGTGAATCGTGATAAGTTTTATAATTTATGAATGTCCATTCTTGAAAACTAACTATTATCACGACAAAGGCAAGCACACCTTATTGAACAGTAGAATAGCTTATGGCAAGACCGGGATGTCGAACCCAAAGGAACTAAAAGTACAAGTATTAACTTTCTTTTTATTATCTAGCCTAAAAATAAAGGGGTTTGTTTTATCTAAACTAATTACTAAACTAAGAATGCACAGAAAGTAAATTGGGGAAATAACTTTTGGAAAAACTGAATGATTTGGACAATACCTAAGGAAAAATCCACCTAGACTTCACTTGTTATTGACTGTGAATCAGACGATTTATTCACTTGATTTGATCCGTAAAAATCCCTAAGTTATTTTATTATCTCTCTTGAAACTAACAACATCTAACCCTAGGTTGATTAATTGAAATCTCTTTCTAATTAAAACCCCTAGTGTTGCTTAAACTAGATCTATGGATTACCTTATTAGGTTTCACCCTAATTCGGCAAAATTATGTCACCCTATCTCTAAGCGTGCAATCAACTCCGCTTAATTATGTTAGATCTATTCTTAGACAGGGACTTTTGCTCCTCTGAATAAGCACATCAATACTTGAATCAATATCATAGAATATTAAAGCAAGAATTAAGAACTCATAATTAAAAACAAGTCAAATATTTATCATATAATTCAAATAATAATAACAAGATCCGTCTTAAGTTTCATTCCCCTTAGGTATTTAGGGGATTTAGTTCATATTTATGAAAGGAAACATCTCAAAAGAATAAAGATAACAAAACATAAAGAAAACCCAAAACTTCTGAAGAAAATTGCAGGGAGATCTTCAGTCTTGAAGATGAATCCGGCTTCTGAGATGGATCAATCAGCTTTCTTCGAGTAAATCCTTTCCTCCTACCCTGTGTGTCCCATCCAATCCTCCTCTAGTGTGTGTAAATAGGTTTTAGAATGCCTAAAAGCCTTCAAGAGTGGCCTTTTCCGAAAAGGACTAAACTTGGGCTCGGCAGGGACACGTCCGTGTTCGATTTGTTCAATCCGTGTTCAAGGTTGTTAAATAGACACGGGCGTGTGGTTTACCCGTGTAAGTCGTGCTTGATTCTGCTAAAAGGACACGGACGTGTGGTCCACCCGTGCACGAAAGTTCATGCCGGGTTGATTTCACATGTTGGTCCATTTTCTCCATTTTTGGCCCGTTTAATGGTCTTTTTACTCTCCGATGCTCACCTAAGTATAAAACATGAAATTAAAGGATTAGGAGCATCGAATTCACCAAATCTAAGGAGAAATCATCCATAAATGTGCTAAGCATGGGATAAAAATATGTATAAATTACGGTTTATCAAATACCCCCACACTTAAGCGTTTGCTTGTCCTCAAGAAAAATCCTCAACTCACAGTTAAGAATTCATTTTTCGCAACTTATAATTCCTATTAAAAATATCTCAAAATAATCCATAAGTAATCATACATTGAGAGTTCAACTAGAAGAACATCAAAGTTTCAAACATTCTAAGTTGAGCATTTTATCACGAAAACATAGGTGTCTTCCCTCATCTAAGTGATTACCTTTGATTCAAAATATCACAGAGTTTTAACATTCTCACTAAGGATTCACTCAAATCACTCGAGGTGTTTAAGGACAACAAGTTAGACACTTAATAGTCAATATGAAAAGTTATTACCATAGGCTTGCATGAAAATCAAATCTCCACCACTATATATTGAGATGAAACATTAATCAAAAGGTCTTTATAGGGTTGTAACGTGGCTTTGGTTAAGGGGTGTGGTCACAAGCTGAAAGAAAATATAAGAATCGAGATTAAATTGAAAAATTACCTAACTAGAAAAATAACTAATCATCAATTGAATACAAGTGAGCTTCTTCTGAGAATATGGATTTAAACATTTAAGCTCAAAAACAAAGAATACTACTAATATAAATGTATGTATTGTATATATATTTATTTATTATTCTTATTTTTTTTAAGAACAAATCAAATAACATAGGCTAAATATCAAAGATAAAACATAGCTAAGCAATTTATTCAAATCAAATCTCGAAAAAAATGGGGATCAAATTAATTTAGGGGATTTCAACAATAATGGGTTATTGGTTAATATTGAGGGTAAATCACTGGATGGCTTATTAGGCTCAAGGGGGTTTATTAAGGGTCAATTATGAAGGTAGGCTTTTATGGAGTGAGTGGGTTAAACCTAAGTGCCTTTATCATCTTGAGATATCAAATCAAAGGTGTGGTCTTGACATGTATAATCAAGCAAGTTCTACAATAACAGATAATATTGATGCACTCAAAGCAACAATAAAAGTGAGCATGAGAGAAATAATATATGCTCTAAAGGCTCCAGATCTCACAAAAATTATGATTTTTTGATGTTAACCCTGTGAATTTCAACTCAAGATAATACCTAAACTTGGGGAAACAATCTAGAAATTTTTATAATTCTCAAAAACCAACTTATCATGCTTTAATTCTCTAATTTCTTAAAGTTTAAACAATCAATGCATAAATGCCTATGTTTTAATCAAAGACATATCAATAAAAATCATAAATTAATCAAAATTCATTCTAATAATGATATGAGAAGATTATTTGAGAATACGACAAAATTTAGGGATTTTTCTGATAATGAAATAAATAACCCCCACACTAAAAATGTATATTGCCCTCAATGTACAAAGATATATAATAGTGACATAAAGATAATATCAGAAGAGAGAGGGAGAGAAGTGAAACTTCCTGAACGTTGAATAGAATCCTTGAATTGGAGGTATGGAGAGTAATCGGCCAAGGCAATGATAAGATTGGAAGCAGATACTTCGGTGGTGGTAGAGGTTGGGTTCTACAAGTTATCGTGGTGGTTGGGTAAGACATGGCAGTCAGAGAGAACCTTTTCCAGTGGAGTTTCAAGTTCCTAAGAGATGGTGAGCTTTGGAGCTCTTTATAACTGTGATAAAATCAAGAACTCTTTAGGAAATATAAAGAAGTATAATTACTCGTAATGAAATAGTCGAAACTATAAATTGTTCAATAAAAATTATAAAACCTAAAAATGAAATAGTATTAAAGGAAAATAAAAAAAAGTACTTTAAGAAGATAAATAAAGATAAAAGTGAAAATAAAAATAATAAATAAAAAGTCTTTAAACATCGTCATCGCCGGATGGTTCGTGAGGTGGTGGTGGTGATGAGATGTGAAGGTGCTGACAAATCTGATATAGAGTAGCATCAATGTGATCAAAGCGCTGAAAACATTGCTGTTCAAATCGAGTAAGGCGCTCAGAGATGTCAGAGTATGAAGCCGCCGCATGAACTGGACGATAGATGGGTGGTGGCTAAGATGGTGGGTCCTCATGACGTGGAGGGACATCATCAGTAATGTCCTCTGGGTCTTCCTCCTTGGCGGATTGGACCAGGCGGTACTGGGAAGGGTCAACTCCACGTTGTCGCTCTATCATCCTCATATGTAACATACTCAAGATGCCCTGTGGGGACATCTGACCAATGAGGATAAGTGAAGATGATTGCGTCTCCGTGTTGAGGAGGCCTAAATATAGCGCCAAGCGAGTTACATAAGGGCTGATGGATATGACTCTCTTTCTATGCCGCTCCGTCTGATGACAATTGGTGAGGGCAATGAAATAGGCAAGGTCGAAGACGTGCCTGTTTGCCATACTCCATAAAAAGTAGGCGTCGTGAGTGTTGACGATGCCGGTGCTCTCTCGCTGCCCAGTCAGAGTGTGGGCCAAGATGGTATGTAAGTACCTCAGGGATGGGTCGAGGGCCGATGCCTTAGATCGACTGGGGTCGTAGGTGGCTAATTCAGGGACTAAGGCACTCCAACACTTTGAAGGAGAATAGTGGATATGGCGATGGAGGGTGTCGAGTTCGTTGTCATTCATGAACTCCTCTGTATATAGCCCTAGTGCAATTCTGAACTCAAGTATGCTCAACTGGCGCACTAAACCTCCGAGACAGAACTGGACCATTCTAGGATCATTGAACTATGCCATGAAGACTTGAAGGTGGAAGATCGAGTAGAGCTCGAGTGTGAGCTCGCGGTACATCGTCTCGATGATCTCTAAAAAGAGGCCCCATGGGTCAGTCAACAGAAGGGCTCAGATCGCGTCAGCCAGTTGGATTTGTTCAAGTGCTGCCCAATCAATGCAGCGACCCACACTTAGGGGTCGGGCCTGTAGTATTTAAAAAAGTTCCTCCTGTGGTCCCGAGGGAAACTAGAGGAATGGATGCGTGATTTTCGCGGTAGGACTCGACGATGATGCTGCTCATTTCCTCTTCTTCGAGGCGGGGACGGCGATTTTCTTGCCACGTAGATTTGACATGGTATGCAATAGCTTGGTAAAGGGAGGAGCTTGGGTCGTCAATGGTGGTACTGTGGTCGGCGCACGGGCGTGGCAGGGAGGGTGTGTGAAAGGATTCTGACGGCCAGGTTTGATATTTGGGGAAGGGGATGATGAATAATGGGGGTTTATATAGATTTTCAGGCACACGGCCGTGGGACATGCTCGTGTGCCCTAATTTTAGCCTGTGTGTATCGTGATTTTCAAATTTGGGCGCGTTTAAAATTCGACCCACGCTCGTGTTTTTTGGGCATGTTGATGCACACGACCGTGTCGCATGGCCGTGTTCTACTTCGTTCGCTTCTCTCACGCCCGTGTATGTATGTCCACGCCCGTGTTGTTTTGTCAGTCTTGACCACGGGTAGTGAACACGGGCGTGTCACATGCTCGTGTTGTTTTCTCAGTTTCAATCATGGCCTTTAGACATAGGCGTGTCGCATGCCCGTGTTGTTTTGACAGATTCACCTACAACCATGTTGCACGGCCGTGACAACTTATCTACTCTCGTGTTGGAGAAAAATTTTCCCCTGTTTCCACATAGCCGTATCGCACGGCCGTGTTGCCTTCCGTGGTATGGGCACGGCCTAAGGCACACCTGTATGCCTGGCCGTGTGGTTCTGGAAAACTGTGTTCAGTGACTTAGTTAGTGAATTAAATGTTAAAAACTAAAATTTAAAGAAGTTAACACCATTAGTGCTCGGGTTGCCTCCCGGAAAGCGCTTATTTATAGTCTAAGCTCGACTTACCTCTCTGTTGCGTGGTCATGGTGGTGCGAGGAGTTTACACTCCTCATCCCTGCTTTCAATTTTATCAAAATAAGGTTTTAGACGAGTACAATTTACCTTGAACGTATCAAATTTGGAATGAATTACCTTGACTGTGCCGTATGGGAAAATGCTAAGTACCGTAAGAGAGATTTCTCCATTAGGTTCAAAGATGGAAATCCGAGGGTCTGCTGCATCTAATAGTACTTTGTCTTCAACCTTAAGTTGATTTGGTGAAATATTGAGCTCGTCATGGGGCGGTTTTGGTTTATCGTGTGATCTCGATTTCTGTGTCTGCCATTTATCTAGTTCCTCGAACTGTAGCCTTCGTTCTTCATAGATAGGTCCTTTTTCGTTACTCGAACATGGCTCAGGTGTGTTCTTTGAACGTGTTTCCTACAAAGAAGGTTTCACCACATGATCTGTATTAGTAGTATGATTTATACAATCACCCTCAATATTTGATGTGTTACTTGAATTACGAGCTTGAAGAGTGATTGTTTCCTCACCCACACGAAGTGTGAGTTCACCTGTGCCAACATCAATTATAGTTCTAGCAGCTGCTAAAAAGGGCCTTCCTAAAATTAAAGGCACGTCACTATCCTTTTCTATGTCTAGAACAACAAAATCTATTGGGAATATGAATTTGTCAATTTTAACGAGTACATCTTCAGTAATACCGCTAGGAAATCTGATTGTTTTATCTGCTAACTGAATGCTCATCTTAGTTTGTTTGGGTTTCCCAAGACCTAGTTGTTTAAACATTTTATAAGGCATGACATTGATACTAGTCCCTAAATCAACCAAAACATCATTAACATCTAAGCTACCAATTAAACAAGGAATCGTAAAACTCCCTGGATCTTTTAATTTGTTGGCCAGCTTATTCTATAGTATCGCTGAGCAAACTGCATTTAACTCCACATGCAATGCCTCATCCAACTTCCACTTATTTGTTAAAAGCTCCTTTAAGAATTTGACTGCATTTGGCATCTGTGAAAGAGCTTCAATAAACGGTAAGTTAATATGTAATTTTTTTAATAATTTAAAGAATTTACCTAATTGTTTGTCCGTGCGGTCTTTCCTTGTTGCATTAGGGTATGTCACACGAGGTTTATACTCTTTACTTACCGGTGTTTGTTCACTGTAGTGTACCTCACATTTTCTTTTACTTACCATAATTCCTTGCCTCGGTTCTGGTTCAGGTTTGACTAACCCTTCCTCATCTTGAATGGTAATTGCATTGAGCTATTCCCTTGGGTTAGATTCAGTGTTACTCGACAGGCTACCTTGTGGTCATTCAGAAATCAATTTTGCGAGTTGGCCTATCTGAGTTTCGAGCCCTTGGATCGACGCTTGTTGATTCTTAAGTGCTATTTCGGTATTCTGAAAGTGAGTTTCTGACACCGAGATAAACTTTGTTAGCATCTCCTCAGGGTTTAGCTTATTTTCCTATTGGTAAGGTGGTTGTTGAGAACCCGGAGGGTGTTGTGGCCTTTGATTTCCTTGACCACCCCACTAGAAATTGGGATGGTTCCTCCAACCTGCATTATAAGTATTACTATATGGGTTATTTTGAGGTCTAGAGTTATTGTTACCCATTTATTGGACTTGTTCCTCCTCGATGCTAGGGTTGAAGGGTTCATATTCTGTGTATTCTCCTCCTGCATTTGAATTGCACCTCATCACTGGATGTACCTGAGTAGAACCACACAAACTGTCAATCTTTTTATTTAAGAGTTCTACCTAGTTAGATAGCATAGTAACCGCATCGAGGTTGAAAACACCGGCTGTTTCGTCAGCTTTGTCCTCACAACTTGCCACTAATAGTTATTCAATGACATCTCCTCAATAAATTCGTAAGCCGCTTTAGGTGTTTTGTTATTCAACGTTCCACCAGCGGCTGCGTCGATGAGTTACCTCGTTGAGGGGTTCACACCATTGTAAAATGTCTGAACCTGTGGCCAAAGTGGTAACCCATGGTGAGGGCACCTTCTCAAAAGATCCTTGTATCTCTCCCATGCATCATAGAGTGTTTTTAGATCCATCTGCACAAAAGAAGAGATGTCATTTCTCAATTCAGCCATTTTAGTAGGGGAAAATATTTAAGTAAAAACTTTTCAATCATTTGTTCCGAAATAGTGATCGACCCTCGTGGTAACGAGCTCAACCACTGTTTAGTTTGGGGTCCTCAATGAAAAGGGAAACAACCGAAGGCGAATGGCATCATCAGAAATGCCATTGATTTTAAAAGTATCGCAAAACTTCAAAAAATTCGCTAAGTGATTGCTTGGATCCTCATCCTATAAACCATCAAACTGAGCAAACTGTTGTATCATTTGAATTGTGTTAGGTTTCAGTTCAAAATTATTTGCAACAATAGCAGGTCTAACTATACTTGACTCAACTCCTTTTAAATTAGGTTTAGCATAATCATACATAGTGCGTAGAGCAGGATTCTGATTTACTAGATCAGCAGCAATCGCAGAAGGTAGCAGATTTTCCTGATTTTCAGCCATCTCCTCGGTTGTAGTGTGAATATCGTCCTCTTGCTCTTCCTATGTGTATATTAGGCTTTGCCTTATTTCTCTTCAGTTTCTGTGAGCTGTGCAATCGATCTCACTATCCCGACGGGTTTCTTCTAGTCATACATTATAGAAACCTGCTAGAAGCGAATAAATGAAAAATTAGAAAAGAAAATAGAAATTTAAATTGCAATAAAAGTAAAATGGCTAAAGTAATAAAAATTAAGTGTTCCTAATATCTTAGTTCCCCGGAAACTACGCCAAAAACATGATGTGATGTGAATAGTGATAAGTTTTATAATTTATGAATGTCCGTTCTTGAAAACTAACTATTTTCATGACAAAGGCAAGCGCACCTTACCGAACAGTAGTATGACTTATGGCAAGATCGGGATGTCGAACCCAAAAGAACTAAAAGTACTAGTATTAACTTTCTTTTTATTACCTAGCCTAAAATAAAGGGGTTTGTTTTATCTAAACTGATTACTAAACTAAGAATGCACAAATTGGGGAAATAAATTTTGAGAAAACTGAATGATTTGGACAATACCTAAGGGAAAAATCCACCTAGACTTCACTTGTTATTAACTGTGAATCAGACGATTTATTCACTTGACTTGATCTGTAGAAATCCCTAAGTTATATTATTATCTCTCTCAAGACTAACAACATCTAACCCTAGGTTGATTAATTGAAATCTCTTTCTAATTAAAACCCCTAGTGTTGCATTAACTCGATCTATGGATTCCCTTATCAGGTTTCACCCTAATCTGGCAAAATTATGTCACATTATCTCTAAGCGTGCAATCAACTCCGCTTAATTATGTTAGATCTACTCTTAGACAGGGACTTTTACTCCTCTAAATACGCACATCAATACTTGAATCAATATCTTGGAATATTAAAGTAAGAATTAAGAACTCATAATTAAAAACAAGTCAAATATTTATCATATAACTCAGATAATAATAACAAGATCCGTCTTAGGTTTCATTCCCCTTAAGTATTTAGGGGGTTTAGTTCATATTTATGAAAGGAAACATCTCAAAAGAATAAAGATAACAAAACATAAAGAAAACCCAAAACTCCTGAAGGAAATTGAAGGGAGATCTTCAGTCTTGAAGATGAATCCGGCTTCTGAGATGGATCAATCAGCTTTCTTTGAGTAATTTCTTGCCTCCTACCCTGTGTGTCCCTTCTAATCCTCCTCTAGTGTGTTTAAATAGGCTTTACAATGCCTAAAAGCCCTCAAGAGTGGCCTTTTCTGAATAGGAATAAACTTGGGCTTAACAGGGACACGCCCGTGTTCAATTTCTTCAATCCATGTTCAAGGCTGTTAAATAGACACGGGCGCGTGGTCTACCCGTGTAAGTCGTGCTCGATTCTGGTAAAAGGACACAGGCGTGTAGTCTGCCCGTGTATGGAAGTCCAGGTCGTGTTGATTTCACATGTTGGTCCATTTTTTCCGTTTTCGGCTTGTTTCTCGCTCTTTTTACTCTCTTATGCTCACTGAAGTATAAAACATAAAATTAAAGGATTTGGAGCATTGAATTCACCAAATCCAAGGATAAATCATCCATAAATGTGCTAAGCATGGGATAAAAATATGTATAAATTGCGGCTTATCAATATGGTTTCAAAAAAGTTTTTGATTTGGTAATTTATACTATTCAAATGATTAATTAAGTTTAAGTGGTAAGACCTTAAAGTTAAGTAGTTTTAGAAAATGAGGTATCGGGACCTTGTTTCTACAAAATGAGCCATAAATATAAATATTTACGGAGTGTTATTAAGGTTTTATTAAAGTTTCGTTAAGAAATTTTAATGTTTAAAAGGTTAATAAGGTGAAAAGGACTAAATTAAAAAAAAGGTGCAAAAGTTGAATGCTATTAGTTAAATGGATCTAATGGCTATGAAAAGGTAAATTCATGGACTTGGATGATAATGATACCATATTTAATGTGAGTGGATATTCATAGGAAGGTTGCATGGTAAATCTTGTAAATTTTAAAGGTTATAATAATAATTAATTAATATAAACTAAAATAACTTAACCTAAAACTATCGTCTTCTTTGTTCTTTAATTGCTTCAACCAAATGACTATGGTGGGTGAAGGAAAATCATTCAGCCAATTCATTTTGGGGTTTTTGATCAAGATTAAGTGAGAAATAGAGGAGAATAAAAAAATACCAAAAAGCCCATGTACTTCGACATTTCTACGATTTGGCCAAGTAAGTTCGTACAATTAAAATTTAACATTTATATAAATTGGTGATTGGTATTACATGATATAAAAAATATATATTCCATTGTTGGAAATGAATCATTATCTGAGTTATAATATTGAATTTGATGTTCGGTTTGAATTGAAGGCAGGATAGAGTACAATCGTGTTTTGGTGTATTACGGGGGTTTGGAATGGAGATGGTATTGGAGAGAGGTATTTTTATATTACCCAAGTGAATCAAGGTTTAGCATTTGTTGCGAAATCTCACGTTATTCTTTCTGCTTGGCGTGTTTCGGGTGGATCAACTCTTATGAGTTTCTGTTAGAGAGTTTTTGGTGGACCAGCTCTTATGAGTTTCTGTTTGGCATATTTCAGTCGGATCAGCTCTTATGAGCTTCTTTCTGGTGTGTTTGGTCTATCTAATGATGTACTCTTATCCGTAAGTCGTTCTTCGAATGGAAAATCTCCGTAAGGAACACATATGGTTAATTTTATGTTTATACTTTGTACTATGCAGATGAGGTAAGTAAGAAAAGGAATGAAAAGGTAATGCTCAATGAAAGTATATTTATGTTCATGAATTTGAAGATTTGAAATGATTTTATTCAGGTGTATCTTTTACCTTATGTTATTTCAAGTGATTTATGAGTTGATGCACTAACTTGTATATTGATGATGATATATATTTAGGTGTCAAGCTTGTGTAATTGATTGATGTTTATGCTTACGTCTTGTATTATAAAAATGATACGGGTAAGGACATGTAATGAAACGATAAGTTCATAATGAGGTTTTAATAGGATAATGTAAATGGATTGATGAGTTAAAGGGCTTACTTATATGTGAGAAATTTACTTGAGCTATGGATGAATTTATCTAGGTTGTGAACAAATACACTAATTCATGAGTTAATAATATTATTTTAAGCTAAAGTATGTAAATGAAAGGTTTCAAAGTCTTATGAAAAGGGTTAATGATTGTGTAAAATGTTTTATAAAATTCTTCCATGCTAGGAATGATAGATATACGTGGGGTTGATGGACTTACTCATTTGTGAATTAATGATTTTATGGTTTGATAAATCTTGTAGCATTAGTATAGGTTTATGTTCACCTATAAAGCTCATTCTTGAAATGAAATGTTATGTTTAAGTTTACACGAGCTTACTAAGCATTCATTGCTTACGTAGTTATTTTTTCCTATCCTTTACAGATTATCGGAAGCTCGATTGGGTTGGAAGCTCTTCGGAGGTTTATCACACTATCCATCGATTATATCAATAGAATTTGTTGTTTTGGTCATGGTTATAATGGCATGTATAGGTGAACTTATGTCTAATGTTTAGTTAATAATTTTGACATGTGGTGAATTATGGTATAATTTGATATGGAATTAAGCTATATATATATATATGATAGGGATATGTGTATTTGAGATGAACAGAAACAATCATTCAAATGATAAGCTATATTGACATGGTATAAGTCAAGTATGGTATGCTTAAACATGCACATGTTTAGGTATATTTGGAAAGACCATATTTTGTATGCTTATATGAGTTTAAGTGGAGTTATGCTTTTACGTAGATTTGAACTATTTGTAAGAGTATAAATGTGGTCAATCTATGATGAGTTTTGAAATGGAAAATGAATTAAGTGTTGATGAATGGAATGTGTTAAGTATATGTATATGTTTAGATAAATTGTATGTTTGCATTTGAGGTGCCTATATGGCATATTGTTTGAATGGAATTCGGTATTCGATCTGGTCTTATTATGCATGTTTTAGGTATGTTTTGAAGCTTGATTTTATGTGCAAATGGCTTGTAGGTGTAAGCTTGATTTGGGTGAAAGAAATGGCTTGCAAATGACCTAATTCTTGTCCACACGGCCTAAGACACGGGTGTGTGTCTTATCCATGTGTGACACCCAGCCATACGACACGGCCATGCGACACGGCCATGTGTCCCTTATAGGTGTCAAAGGTTTGCAAGTTAGACAGTTACAGGGCCTAGCACACAGGCGTGTGGCTTGGCAGTATAACCCAAGCTAGAGAGTTACACGGGCTAAGACACGAGTGTGTGTCTCAGCCGTGTGAGTCACACGGTCGTGTGACCCCTGCAGTTCAATTTTTTTTACTTTTTCCTAAACTTTCTCATTGTTTTTGATTTTGTCCTAAATCATTTCTAAAGTGTTTCTAAAGCCTCGAGGGCTCGAATAAGGGACGATATGCATGTATTTGATTGAATTATGATATGATTTATCTAATGTTTGGAAATGAATGTCGTTTATGTTACAGATTTTTGGTAATGCTTTGTAACCCTATTCTGGCGATGGATACGGGTTAACAGTGTTAAATTCAGGTAGAAAAATGGACTAACAATGTCAAATCGAATTCAATTTTTGATCACTTGCTTATTTTATTTTGGCTTAGAACGGAGATGCGAATAGTTTCCTATGTCACTACTGATCCAAGGCGTTCGGGTTTGGCCGTTCAATCAAAATAACATTAAAAAGTTAGTATAGAACATTCAGCTATGGCTTCAGTAACATCCGACCAGAGCATTAAATAAAGGAAAAGGAAAATGAGATAAGATTTGATCGAAAGAAAAACTTCTTACTCCACTAGAATGACAAATTCGAAGAACCAATGAAAAATTCAAGCTGTATAGATGAATTCGGCCAGAGTAATCAATAATTCGATAAGAAGAAAAGAAAAAGAAAAAGAGAACACAAAGGGCGCACAAGGGTGAAGAGAAAATAAAGGCAGACAAGAAAGAAAAATTAATAGAAAATTAAAGGGGAGGGGACGACAATAAGGGAAAAGAAAAGGAAAAAGATGAAAAAAAACACAACATAAAAATTAGTGTAATCTTTTAAAAAAACTGATAGCCGTTTGATAATTCAGATAAATTCTTGAATATCCAAGTGAATCAGATTTTCCATTGTTTGAGTCAGACTGAAATTTGACAATTTACGAAGGGTGGACGACACATGCTTTAAAAGAAAAAGAATTTGTGAACAAGGGGAATCAAACTTGGGTCACAAGGATACTTACACTATTTCTTAACCACTAGGCCAATTACTCATTTTTTTATATAATTGTACAATTTTTGTAACACCCCTTACCCGTATCCGTCGCTGGAACAGGGTACGAGGTATTAACAAATCATAGTACATACTAATAAATAAAACCGAGACAAAAATATGGCGTGCAATTAGATCATGAATCATTATAACATATGCCTTTAACAATACTAGCCAATTTCAAAGGCTTCATACAAAATAATCGGTCAAATACTATAATTAATATTTTAAACCTAGGAAATTATGACACGTAACAAAATAACTAAGTCTACTATACATGCCATAATTCAAAATGTTCAGTTCAAATACCCAAAAGTATTGATAGTGTAGGATGATCTTCAATGACCCTTGACTCCTGTGCAAGTTGGACGACACTATAAGACAAAAGAGAGAAAAGGAAGTAAGCTTATAGCTTAGTAAGCAAGTATATAAATAATGAATAAAGAATTTAATATGTTTACGCAATAACTCAAGTGTATCTACTTTTAATTTCACAATTTACTCCACTTTGTCAAGCTGTCTCTCCTGCATCATATTCACTAAATAAATCATAACTCGAGTTACAAAACTCTAAATTCAAATCCGTAAAATTTTCCTAAAACTAGACTCATATTAATTCTTACTAAAATTTTTCTAGAATTTTTGGTCCAGCCAATTAGTACATTTTATTAGCTAAAATTTCCCCTGTTATACAGCTCGACTGATCTGACCTCTGTTCACCACGAATTGAATTGTTCCAAGTCCAAAATTCTAATAGCCATGAAATTTGTGTCATTTAAAACTATATTCAATAAGGAATCTAGAAATATAAACTATATTTCTTAATTTGTTTTATACAATTTTTAAAGATTTTTTAAAGTTAGAACAGGGGATCATATAGTCATTCTGAGCGAGTCACGCTCAACTATAAATATCTCAAAATATAGAGTTCATTTACTTTCTATGTTTCTTTTACATGTAAATAGACTCATTAATCTTTAATTTCATATCTCATTCAGCCTCTAATTAAATTTCTATTATTTTTGGTGATTTTTCAAATTCACGTCACTGCGACTGTCCAAAACAGTAATATTGCTAATTCACTCTTTCACACTTTCTTTGTATTAACCTCATTTTAACACGCATATCACAATTCATTTTCACCACATTTCATACATCACAAGTATAGGTCCATGATTACAATGTCACCATAAAACCATCCCATTGAACAATTCGGATCAATCCTCGATACTTGATGGTTTCAGCATATAGCCTCACCATCATATTTCATATAATTCGGATCTCTTGTACACATGGTGAACACTTAGTACCACCCATGTGACCTAGCCAATTTATCTCGTAGCTCTCTTGTCTACATGGTGTCCTTCGCTTGGAATCACACATGCGACCTAGCTACATTTATCCTCTCCCGTAGCTCTCTTGTCTACATGGGATACATCCCGTATCACACATGCGACCTAGCTACTACATAGTATCTCGTTGCTCTCTTGTACACATGATGTGCACTCAGCACCATACATGTGACCTAGCTACGTTTCATCTATATTATTCAATCTTTTCGAAAGTTTAACCGGGATTTCTCTCGCTATTACTTATTTCCATTCTTCCAATAGTCGATTTATAATTCAAAATCAACTAAAATATATAAAATAGGCTGAAATATAAAAATCTAAATGAAGTTAATGTATTATTTACATACAAACTTACCTCGTTGCAAAATATGGAAATTCTGCAATTTAGTCCAAAACCTTTTCCTTCCCCCGTTCGAGGTCGATTCCACGCCTTTCTTGATCTATAACAACATATTTTAGCTCATTTAACACTCATACTATTTATTTCAATCCAAAAATCATATTATGGAAAAATTATATTTTTGCCCCCTAACTTTTACAAAATTACGATTTTGCCCCTAGGATCGGAAATTTAATTTCATCCCTTATTCTTATGTTTTATGACATGATGAACATTTTTCTCTTCTATAGCAACATCAAATTCTCACTCTAACATGCACTTATGAGCATTAGGTATTTTTATCGATTATACCGTTTTACTCGTTTTCGCTAAAAATCGCTTAGAAAAGATCGTTGTCCTAAACTCAAACATTCATATTCTACCATCAAACATCAAAATACATGCATATCATTCATGGGTAAATTTTTAAACATAAACCCTAACTCGAAATAATGGTAGAAATAGGTAAACCGAGCTACGAGGATTTCAAAAATGTAAAGAACATTAAAAACGGGAAGTGAATGCACTTACTATTGAGCTTGAAAGCTTGAAACAAACCCTAGCTATGAAGAACATGCAAGTTTCGACCAAGCTAAGTGAAGAGGAACACATTTTTGTGTTATTTTTCCCATTTATTTCATTTAATATGAAAATGACCAAAATGCCCTTACTACTAAACTTTCTAAAAATTCCATCCATGTCCAAATTTTTGTCCATATAAAGTATAATGGTCTAATTGCAATTTAAGGACCTCTACTTAAAACCCCCATTTCAATCAAGTACTTTATGAACTAGAACACACACATTTTTCACCTATTTCAATTTAGTCCTAAACGTCAAATTAAACACCCAATCGATGAAATTTCGCAACGAAATTTTCAAAAAATTATGCAATCATAATATAAACACTAAAACTTAATTAAAATAATTTTTTTTCAACCTTGGACTCGTGGTTTCGAAACCACTGTTCCGTTTTGGCCTTAAATCTGGCTGTTACAGTTTTTTCAATTAGAAGTTCAAGATATGAAAACTCTCCCCTCTTTAAAAGAAATTTCAAAATTAAAATTAACCTGATTTGAGTTGATGAGGATACTATTGACGAATCGAGTCCTCCTGTTACCAAGTGGCTTCTTCAGTGCCATGGTTCCACCAAAGAACTTTAACCAGTGGGATCGATTTTCTTCTAAGAACCTTTACCTCTTTATCCAAAATCTACATTGGTTCCTCCTCACAGGATAAGTCTGGTCTAACCTCAATCTCCTCAATCGGGATAATATGATAAGGGTCTAATCGGTATCGTCTCAGCATCAATATGCAGAACACATCATGAATGCAATCCAAGTTGGGAAGCGAGTCCACCTGATAACCTATTAGTCCAATTTGTTTAAGAATCTGATAGGGTTCAATAAATCTAGGACTCAGCAATTCCGCCCAAATCTCAAAACTTTCTTCCATAGAGATACTTTTAAGAAAACCTGATCACCGACACTAAACTCAATTTCCTTTCGATTTAGGTTTGCATAACACTTTTGCCTATCAAAAGCCTCTTCCAATCTATTCTGAATTAGTTTGACAGTACTTTCAGGCTCTTGAACCAAATTTGGACCGAAAGCCTTTCTCTTGCCTAACTTAGTTAAACACAAAAAAGTACAACACTTATAACCATACAAAGCCTCATAAGGTGCATTTGTATACTAGATTGGAAACTATTGTTGTAAGCGAATTCAGCTAACAGTAAATGCTCCTTCCAAGTACCTCAAAACTCAATTAGACAACTCCTTAACATATCCTCCAAAACCTAGATAACCCACTCGGACTGTTCATCCTCCTGCTGATAGAATTCTGTATTGATGTCCAAATGAGTACTCAGTACCTCATAGAATTTCTTCCAAAATTGAGATGTGAAATGTGGATCCCAATCTAAAATAATCGACACAGACACCTCATACAGTCTTTGTGGGGAATAGTCAGTTTGAACTGATAGGAAATGAGCTGACTTCATCAATCTATTCACAAAAACCCATATCGAATCTTTCTTAGCAGGTGTTAAGGGCAACCCACTAACAAAGTCCATAGTGACTCTCTACCATTTCCATTGCAGAATCCTAATTGGCTGTAAAAAACGAGAAGGAAACTAATGCTCAGCCTTTACTTGTTGACCAGTCAAGCACTTAGATACGAAATTGGTTACCTCTCACTTTAGTCTTAGCTACCAATATAACTCTCTCAAATCCCGATACATTTTATTACCCCAAGATGCATAACGTATGGGCTACTATACGCTTTCCGAAGGATGGACTATCTCAAATCTGAATTATTTAGTACACAGTATCTTCCCCTGAAACACAGAATTCCCTCATGATTCAACCCGAAATCCTTTATCCTACCCTCTTCAATCTGTTTAAACTGAGGCAACAAGGATACATCCAAAGGCTGCTTAACCTTTATCTCACTAACCCATTTAGGCTTCGCTAATAACTATGCCAAAAGACCACCAACCTTATACAAACTCAATTTTATGAATATAGCCTTAAGCTCAGTCATTGATCTTCTTCTTAGAGCATCAACCATAACATTAGCTTTACCAGGATGATACTCGATAGTGCAGTTATAGTCCTTCAACAGTTCAATCCATCTCCACTATCTTAAGTTCAACTCTTTCTGGGTGATGAGATATTTGAGACTCTTGTGATCTGTGTAGATAGTACGACTCTTGTAACCTATGTAGATAGTACACTTCTCACCATATAGCTAATCTTTCCATATCTTAAGAGCAAATACTACAGCTACCAACTCCAAATCATGAGTCAGATAATTGCACTCATGAGTCTTAAATTGTCTCAAGGCATCAGTTACCACTTTACAATCTTGCATCAATACACAACTAAGACTAGTGTGGGATGCATCATTATGCATAACATAGTCCTTCCTAGATTTTGGCTGAATAAAAACTAGAGCTTGAGTCAACACAAATTTCAATTTCTCAAAGCTAATTTGTTGTTCATCCTACTACTTAAAACGAGTGTTCTTCCTTAATAACTTAGTTAAGGGAGTAGCTGTAACACCCCTAACCCATTTATGACTTATTACCAAAAATAGAAATAATATTTAAATCATAACATTTAATAAACTAATCTCATTCAAAACATATCAAACATATGCATTTAGTCCCTAAATCAAGCCTTTGAGGCCCTAAAAATAACTTAGAAGCAATTCAGGACTAATTTGAGACAAAATGAAAGTTTTAAGAAAAAGTTGCGAAAATGTGAAAATAGGGGTCACATGGCTGTGTGACATATCCCAGGTCGTGTAAAAATCGAACAAAGGGACACACAGCCGTGTCTCAGCCCGTGTCTTCACTCGTGTAACTCATTAAGTAGGGTCATATGGCTGTGTAACTCTCTGACTTGCCACACACAACCGTGTAATTCCTTGACTTAGAACACTAGGAATTTACAAATGACACACGACTATATTGCCAGGCTGTGTGTCACACGGCCGTGTGACAGCTCGTGTCCTAGGCCGTGTGATCCATAATTTGACCTAAAACAAGCCAATTCAAGGCCAAAATACACCAAACCATTCATCCCATTTGTGCACACATTTATGAAACTTAAATATCATTCAAACTTATCTAAACATACCATTTCAAACATACTAATTCATCCAACCAATATGCCATTCAAAGGCACCACATTTATACCAAAACATCAATAACCAAAACAAGTCAATATAACCATACCTCAAGCAAAAAACCAAGTTCATTTATCTACCAAAAGACATCACAAATGACCATTTACATGCCATCACAAACATGCCAAAATGGTCTTATATACAAGCACTTAAAAGTGACCAAAATGACATAACTTGTTAAGGCATTAAATTTCAATAAACCAAACATAAACTTCAAAACATATGCATACTAAAACATCCATTACACATTCATGAACTACCATTACAAAAGATCCTATACATGCCATTATTAACCTTGGCCAAAATACTCAAAAACTACCAAAATTATTGCTAGATAATTTAATAGGTCTCTAGCGAGTTTCTAACCGATCGAGCGTCCGATAATATATAAAACAAAAGAAAGTAACTATGTAAGCAAATAATGCTTAGTAAACTTGTATAAACTTAAACAAAACTTACTATTTCATTAGCACAATTTATAGAATAAGTATAATGTAATTACCAAGACCATAAGCTTAATAAAAGCCTATACAAGCATTATCAAACTCACAAATTAGTAAGTTTATCAATGATGCTTATGAATTCAACCATAATATAAATAAACTTTCATATGCACATCTTTTCATAGATCAAGATTCAATATCCCATTTTGTACTTACCATGCCTTTCATTTTCTTACCCGTTGAACCTTTTGGAATTACATCGGATACCCGGGAATGCTCACATAAAATGTGCCTTTCCATATAACCGTAACATTTCCTTTTCAATACTGCTCACACGAGTTGTGGGTCAGAATGTTAGTTATACAATGCTGCTCACATGAGCTATGGAAAATCTTCAACAAAAGCAAGATCTCATCCATCGATAGGGTGTTCAAGACCAGCACTCGAAATATGGAATCCCTAATGACATGTCATTCGTATGCTAAGAATTCTTAAGGTTCAAACGAGACTCATTATCCGTCAATTAATCATAGCATCGATACATGTATGTTCAAATCCATTATAACTAACACAATTTAATAGATAGTGAATTTAATTAACATTAATACAATTACAATTCATACGAACTTATCTCGATAACTAGGGTCGTATAAGTAGAGTTGCAAACTAATCCGAAGCTTTAACTTTTCCTCAATTTAAGTCCGGTTGTTGTTAATATTGATCTAAATAGATAATTTCATTCAAATAAGTACTTCAAGTATTCAATTTAATCCTTAATTCGTAGATATGCAAAATTATAAAATTACCCCTAATACTTTAACTTTTCACAATTTAGTCCTTAAGCTCATAACTTAAATATTAATAATTTTAACCTAAATCCCTATTAACCAATACTACAAGGAACCTTCAAACAATCCATAATTACCAACAATTCACAACAAAACCTATGGATTTACACTTTCAACAAATTAGTCCCTAATCCAAAATTCATTAAGAATCACTTAATAAAACAAGTTTGTTTAACAACTAAGATAAATAATCTGTCAAATAAATTCACAAACACATCAATATCATTCATGGTAGGTCCTTCAACCTTTAACAACTTTTCAAATTAACCCCTGGGCTAGCTAGATTAAGCTAAAACAATAACAAAAAAATAAAATTACTAAAAATGTAACTAAAATTACTTACATGCAAGCCCTTCACTTAGTCGAACCGTAAAGCTTAAAAATGGCTATTTTCTTGCCTTCAAAATCGATGGAGAAGAAAAAAATAAAGATGATACCATGTTTTAGTTTCTTTTGTTTTTAATTTATGTATTAAATTACCATTTTAACCTTGGTTATTAACTATACAAAACAACAAATTCATGTTCATATTTGTCCACTAACTCCTTTAATAGTATAATTACTATTTTAGTCCATTAGTTTAAGATTTCATAGGCATTTGACCCTTTTTAACTAAATGATTTAATCTTTTAGACCTTTTATGATTTAGTCATTTTTACCTAATTAACCATTTAAACTTCAGAATTTCTTAACGAAACTTTAATACAACCTTAATATAATCTCGTAGACACTAAATAAATAATAAAATAACTCACTCGTCGAAATTGTGGTCCCGAAACCATTGTTTTAAAAACCACAAAAAATGGGCTGTTACAACAGGTATCAAGAAGAAACCCTCAACAAACTTTCGATAATATCTCGCCAAATAGAAGAAGCTTATTTCGATAATATTTCAAATTTTAGAAACACTCTTAGGCTGCTTCCATTCTAGAATGGCTTCAATCTTTTTTAGATCCAAATAGATACCCTTAGTAGATACTACATGCTCCCAGAACATTACCTCATTCAGCCAAAATTTGCACTTATTCAATTTAACGAAGTGCTTCTTCTCATGGAGAACTTGTAAAAATATCTGTAGGTGCTTGTCATACTTAAATTCAATCTTAGTGTATACCAAAATATCATCGATGAACACAATGATGAACTAGTCGATACGACCGAAATACCTGATTCATTAAAACCATGAATGTAATCAGAGAATTCATAAGACTGAAAGGCATAACAAGAACTCGTAATGGTCGTACCGAGTTCTGAATGTAATCTTAGGAACAATGAATTCCTTCACTTTCAGTTAATAATACTTAGATCTCAAGTTGTTCCTAGAGAAAACCATTGCCTCTCAAAATTGATCAAATAGATTGCCAATCCTAGGCAGTGGATACTTATTCTTCACTGTCAACTTGTTCAACTGTCTATAATCGATGCATCGTCTCAGAGAGCCATCCTTCTTCCTAAAAAATAGAATTTGAGCATCCTATGGTGAAACACTAGGTCTTATGAAACCCCAATCCAAAAGCTCTTGAACTTTAACCTTTAACTCATGAAGTTCTTTCGGAGCAATGGACACTGGTGCCATTCTGGAAAACAAGTCAATTCTAAACTCAACCTCAAGATTCGGAGGTAACCTTGGCAGTTCCTCGAGAAAAAAGTTAGTAAATTTGTTAATAGTTCAGATTCTCTCTACAGCTGAACCAGTAACAGTTGCTTCTCGGACATAGGCCAGAAATGCCTCAAACCCTTTTCGGACAAGATCACATTAGATAAATAATGGGGACACTCCCAAACCATGATGATCTCTTTACCATCAAAAGTCTTCAATGTTACCCTATTAGTAGCACTATCCAAATTGACTTAATGCTCAACCAACGACCCTTTTAAATGTTACGTACTTCTTTGTAACTATATTATAACAACACCAATAACTTGTTGGTAGCACATCAGATATACAAGTCATGCAGGTATACATGTCGAACCAGTAATAAAGTGATGAGTGAAATCGTCTCCATAGGGATTAGATAGGTATGGTTTGGCTGAGCCATTACAGTTAAGTTTAATTAATGCTAAGTAAAATAATAAGAAGAATGCAGTGGCAAAATGTGAAAATGATGATGTATAAAATGTGAAAATGATGATGTATAAAATGTGCAAAACAAAACAAATAAATGGAATAAGAATGCCATAGCAAAATCACTATGAAAAAGGGTTGATTAACTTCAATGTTGATTAGGACGGCTAGGATTACTAATGAATCTACCTTCACTAAATATTAATGCCACAACAAAGTTGTGAATATTATACTACTCAATAAGTTTCTACAGTAGTTTGCTTGTCTCGAGAGGAAGTCCTTGGGTTACCTCCCCATATGTCTATAAGCTTCGAGTTAGACTACCACTAATATTTCCTACCTTCTTTTGTATGAGGCAAGGCTCTATGTCTAGAGGTTGCTACAAATAAGTAATTAATCATTCACTCATATTATCCAACCCCTATCTAGTTAACCTAACCCTATCAGAATTAAATTATCTTTATAAACCTGCCACACATTCATCAATTTACAGCCTGCATATGAAATACCATTGAATAAAATAGTAGAACAAACCAAACTTAAACTTTAAACATTAATAGAAATAATGGTTTCATTAAAGTAATCTCGAGCCTAAGAGATTTAGCTCATGACTGGGAAAATCAAGTTTGAGTTTAATAACTAGCATCATCAATAACAAATAAGCTTTAAACGAAACACAATAAGAAACAAAAGAGGAAATCTAAGATGTCATCTTTCGCCTATCTAGCTCTAAACACAAGTAACATAATGTCTTGCAATTGCCAAAGATGATGCAATAATTTTCTCCTTGTTCTTTCGCCCTTATTTTTGGTCCCCTACCCAATACTCTTTATTTCTTCCAAGGTTGCTGTCCCTATCTGCTCTAGCTTGCTCTCTTTAATTAGGGTTCCCTAATTGGTTTATAAGTTTCACCTTCTAGGATAGGTCCATCAGCCCACAATCCTTCCTCTATTTTCTAGGTAGATATATCTAGTACATGTCTATATGGGGCCAAGAGTGGTACATGTTAAGTGCTAACTAGGCATCTTCCTAGTATTGTCATAACATTTGTGTTGGCAAACTGTCCATACTTTTCCATGGAAAACATTCATCCTTTGCTCTTTTTTTTCTACACTCTATACATGCCAAACAATCACCAAATAGATTGCTCCCACAAGCAGTTAAACGCAACATGTAATAACAATCAAGCGCAATCCAAGCTCTTCAATGCAATGCTTTAAAATTGCTAATGCAGTATCCTAAAATGCAACAAAAAACACTTAATTACATGCAATTAACTATCTAAGGGCATGAAATATAAATCTTTTCAAGAGTTATCATCCATATCCTCTAGAATTATCTTGGTAGTTTCCACAGTATTCATCCACTGTAGTGGTTGTTCCAACAACACCCCAAACAACTCAGCCCCATTAAATCATAGCATCTCAGTACAATTCTCAGTTCCAGTTTATGCTCACAATTCCCAATTCCAGCTTGGGATACAACACCATCTTCAATTCCCTGATTATTGCCCTTAGTTGTAGGCATTTCAATAGTCTCACTAGTCTTAAGATTGGGCATGTTTCCCAAAGAGGATGGCTCAGCTTGAGCAACTCGATGGAACCCTCCATGGGCTCGTGTTCCACGAGTACTCATTTTACTATCTCAATTTTACACTTTTAAGTCTTATCTATGATTTCAAAAAGACATAAAAACTTAGTTATTTTCTGTATTTTCAGTTTGTAAAGTCTTAAAACTTTATTCAATTTAGTCGCAGTGTGTAACATCCTAATTTTTAGTGGTATCGAAACAGTGATTCGAGTAGGAAATATTATTAATTTAGTGAGTATAAGTTAAAAATTTTTGAAATAGTGAATAGTGTACTAAAAATAAATATTAAAATAATTAGAATCGAAAACAAGGTATCGAGACCTCGAGAATTTTAAATCGAGCCATAAATATTTTTATAAATATTTACGGAGTGTTAATAAGTTAGTATTAAAGTTTCGTCAAGAAATTTTAAAGTTCTGATAGTTAATTGAACAAAATGGACTAAATTGTATCAAATGTAAAATTGTGGGAAATGATTAAATAGCTTAAATAATAAAAGAAAGAGGATTTAAAAGGGAAATAGACCCAAGGTCTATTTGGGCTGGACAGCAAGGGCATGAAATCAGCAAGAAAATAAGGAGAATTAAGGGCAAAATTGGAAAATTACAAAATTTACTTAATAAAGCTAAGACTAAAGTGGAATAATCTAGATTTCTCTTTACTTTTTTGCATTCTCATCAGAAAAAACGCCATGGAAGAGTTCCCTTAAGCTTTTTTTTTCATATTTTTACTTCAAGTAAGTTCAATTCTTGATTATTTCTTGAAAGTTTTGTGTTTTTGTGACTTTTACAACTAGGTCCACTTGTTGAATTCATTAGTTTTTGATTCTATGAAAGAAATTGAAAGTTTCTATGAATATATGCTGGAAGTATATGATGATTTGGCATGGAATTAGAGCTTTAAATTGTTTATATCATGATTTTATTGAAAGAATTGAATAGAAAGTGAATGTTTGAGACCTAATTGTAAAAGAGTTTGAAGTTAGAGTTTTATGTGGAAATTCTGAATTTCAATAATTATGAAATAACTTATAATGTCTAGGAAAAGTATTAATTGAGAAAATTATCTAAATTGAGGGGTTAATTGAGCAAGGATTGAATTGTATGAATTGTGAAATTTTGGGCAAAATGGAAATCAACATTTTGCACTAAAACTGTTTTGGACAGCAGCAGTAGTCTAACATTGAAAAATCACAAAAAAAATTTTAGAAATGGAATTAGAGAATGAATAAAATATGAAATTAAAGCTTATTGAGTCTAGTTTCTTATAGAAGAAATGATGTAAGCAATGGAATTGTAAATCATGAGATATGATAAATTTTGTGCGATAAGGTCAGAATGATTTCGGGTTCCCCTGTTCTGACTTTGTAAAGTCATCAAAAATTGGATAAAAATAATTAGGGTCTTAAATTTATATGTTTAGAATCCTGAATGAGTATATTTTCAAGAAAAATAAATTGGAACATCATTCGAATCCTGTACGAGAAGATAATTAATTTTTAGTGAATAAGGGTTGGAACTGTCAGATAGCAGAACAAGGGAGACTTCAATGAATAAACTGTATTAATTGGCCCAACTAAAAATTATGAAATTTTTATGGTAAGAATATATATAAGTCTAGTTTCTGGGAAAATTTATGGATCTTAATTTGGAGTTCTGTAGCTCAAGATAAAAATAATTTAGTGACTATGACACAGATGAATAGCTTGAATATTCACATAAGTAAATAGTGAAAATTATGGATAATGTTACTTACAAGTGCGTTATTTATACCAAGGATGTGGATGGAGAGGAGGAGGAGAAAAAATATACATATATATATGAATGACTCGTGTATAAATTGATCACATGCCTGATTATAATCGATAAGTGTTGAATTAGAAATGATATAATGTTTTATTTGGAATATTTATTATGAAATTATGATTATCGTTATAATACAAAAATTGAACTTGTGAGTTTATATGGCTAAATTTTAGTGATTATTTGTTAATTTTATGAATTTCATCATGTGTTATTTCATATGTATTGATGATCAAATCGTGAATAATGTAAAAGCATGAAAATTAAATAAATGATCAAATTGAGCACTTCAGTTCAGTGACAAGGTGAATTGAAGGAAAATACCATGGCTGGACCATGGCAACAAGTGATAAGTGATAGCTTCGGCTACACTTATCTGATCAAAGATAAGTGAAAGTGATAAGTGATAGCTTCGGCTACACTTATCTGATCAAGGAAAAATGAAAGTGATAAGAGATAGCTTCGGCTACACTTATCTGATCAAGGACAAATGACAAGTAAAAAGTGGTAGCTTCGGCTACCTGATCAGTGAAAAGTGGTAGCTTCGGTACCTGATCATCGACTACTTGATCAATCAAAAATGGTAGCTCCGGCTACCTGATCAGTGAATAGTGGTAGCTTCGGCTACAAGTGACAAGTGATTTCTGTGTAAGACCATATCTAGGATATGGCATCGGTGTGATATGTGTATAAGATGTAAGATCATAGCTAAGCTATAGCATTCTAGTGAAAATACCATAGCTATGCTATGGCATCAGTGATTATCAGTGAAATTCAGTGCATACCGGTGCAGACCAATTCCGTAAGATGTTCACTAATTTGAAGAAGTTTGGTAAGTATTACATGGAATTATGTGACACAAGGAAATACAAGTTGATGAGACATGACCATAAAACTTGGTTGATGAATGAGTTCATTTGTGATTATATATTTTTACGCCTTGAGTGTATTATCCGTATGAATTGGTATTCCAAATGAGTTAATGAGAAAATTTCTATTGTGAAATAATCTGAGTTTGAAATAAAACATCATGAAAACGTACTTGAAATACATTGGTATGTATTGTATATGCTATTTGAATTCATAAATGTGGAAAGTAAATGGATGTGGAAATATGAGATGATGATATCTGTACATGGAATTTATTGATGAATACGTACATCCAAATTTATATGATAGATTTTAGTGGACATTAAAATTGGGCTCAATAAGTGATTGGCAATTTAAATCGTGGTTGGTAGGAAGAGTTAATGAATTGCATATTTATGAATTGTTACACGTATTTGTCTGAAATACGAGGAAGTGATGGTAATTGATCCATGGAAATATGAAACTATGATATATATAAAAACATGGAATATGTTTGATAAATGTGTTCATTCATAATTATGGAATTATGTACCTCATGTGTGCTATTTGCATAAAGATGATATTTCAAATACTTTGGTGAATAAAGCTTAAATATGAAATAGTATGAAATCGAAACAAATTGTTATGAAAATGTATTTAAATTATCTGTAAGTGTTTCGTGCTTCTCAGTAATGCCTCGTACTTTATTTCGGCGACGGATACAGGTAGGGGGTGTTACATAGTGTTTTTCTATAGTCTGATAGTAGCAATTCTAATGAAAACAACATCAGAGTCTCAGAGTTTAATTTTTTTTATTTTGAAAAATTCAAATAAAACACTGTGGCAAGTTTTTCCCAAAATACCCCATTTTCGAAAATATTTATGCAAACACATAATTTTTTTCCAGGTAGAGTTATTGAACTAGGCTTTAATACCACCAAATGTAACCTCTCAAACCCAATCTAGACATTATGGTCGTATCTGAAGGTTATATTAAGCACACTAAATGGCCAAGTAAAAATGTTTGGTTCAAAAATTGCTATTTTGCTCAATATTTGGAAAGCTTAGCGCGGTTGCATAAGGTTTGTTAAAACAAAAATTTGTTAGGTCATATATAATTTAAGTTCAATTTATTAGAAGGTTGTGTTGCTTGAAATAAAACTCAATTGGTTCCGTCAGTAAACCTTTTAAAAACTTTCTATTTCCATTTTGCGGCAAAAAAAGTGTTGCATTTTATTTTTGTAAGAAAATCCATATGTTAAGTCATGTTAAGCTGATTATTAAGTTTGTTGAGTTCCTATCAAAATACCTCATGTATGCAAAATCCCAATTAAAGAATAACCCATACCACAGTCCATACTTAAATACAAATTACAGTCCCAAAGTAACAAAAATAAATTAAGTAAAATTTGAAGTAGTTTATTGTGTAAAAAATTGAGATGAGACCTCCGAATGTCGATTCCGATCCTATTCTTGAGGGTTATCTGTAAATAGTAAACTAGGGGTGAGCTCAAAAAGCTCAATATGAATCTAAGAAAAAATAAACATTCAATCAATCAAGAGGCATACAATTATTATAACAGTTCATATAATTCATCAGGGCATATCAAGCTTTTGTATATGACATGCTCAATGGTACAATGCAACAGTCTTACCTATCCATCAACTAAACACCATGTGTTCCCAGAACCTGACATTTGAACACCAAAACAATAAGAGTCGAAGCTCGATGTAGTTAAACCAACAGTAATAGTATGTAGTTAAAACTACCAGTAAAATGCAGACAAGATGCCAGTAAGATGCGATAACTCACCAGTACTACATAATACTTCGAGGTGCAGTATACTGACTAACCAATGTTGCGGATAAACTGCTAGTAGTCTACGGAACTCCTCTGCCACCCATTCAATATCCAAGCCCTATGCAATTCAATATGACATACTTTTAATGAGGCAAATCACACTAGAATAAAATTCTACAATCAATATCATATTGATTTTTCTCAAACTTCTAGATCAGATCTGTACACAACATGAATAAAATTCGATTAAAACCAGCGTTTAGACACCTCTATAAGGTTTGGCCAGAAAAAGATTAACAATGTCATATTGGATTCAATTTTCGATCACTTACTTACTCTATTTCGACTTAGAATGAAGATACAAATAGCTTTCGATGTCACTACTGATCTGAGGCATTCAGTTTTGTTCCTGTATAGATTATTCAGCTATGGCTCAAGTAATATTTGGCCAATGTAGTAAATAAAGAAAGAATAAAATGAGATAAGATCTAATCGAAAGAAAAACTACTTACTCGAATAGAATGACATATTGGAAGAACCAGTGAAAAACCTAAGTAGTACAGATGAATTTAGTCGAAGTAATCAGTAATTCAACAAGAAGAAAAGAAAAAGAAGAAGTGAACACAAATAGGTGACACAAGGATGAAAATAAAATAAGGGAAGAAAAAAGGAGAAATAAAAGAAAAACAGAGAGAAAATAGAAGGGGAGAGGATAACAATAGGGTAAAAGAAGAGGAAAATGACGAAAAAAATAACTCAACATAAAAATTAGTTTAATATTTTTAAAAAAACTGATAGCCTTTTCATAATTTAGATAACATATTAAATATCCAAGTTAATCAGATTTTCCAGTGTTTGAATCAGATTGAAATCTGACAATTTTCTAGGGGAGGATGGCATAGGCTTTAAAAGAAAAAGAATTTACGAGTAAGGGGAATCAAACTCGAGTCACAAGGATACTTACACTACTTCTTAACCACTAGGCCAATTACTCATTCTTGCTATAATTTTACAGTTTTATCAATTAAAAATTTGGGATATGACACTAGGTTTGTTATAAAAGAACAATGATGAATAGAGAAATGGAAAATAAAGTCATTCTCTGTTAAGTTTTATCCTATTTATATAGGAACTTGCCCATAATTCCACTATAATAGGTTACCTAATCATTTTACATACATACACGATTCCACTAATCATATAGGGTTCCACTATTCAAACACCATTAGCGAGGTTCTATAGGTGTCACGTAAAATGACACGTTCCTACATACAACTTGGCATGTTTCCTGTACATGTCCTACCAATTGCAGATTCTAAAACAACAACCCTATGCGCTACAATTGAACACTCCAATGGCGGGTTCTAACGGAAAAGCTCGCCAAATGCAAAATAAAAATCTTTAAGATGGCAGAACCTAGAGAAACATTCCGCAAGAGAAACTTCACCAAATGAAATAAGTAAATTCTTGCGAATTTGACTAGATGATTCACGAGTCATCGCCAACCTCACATATTCAACCAACCAAAACATGGACTAGAAAAACTTGGGGTGTGACAAAGCAATTTAGATCCCCAATTCAAAAATTGGTGAACCACATCGAAATCAATCAACCCCTATTTTTTATTTACTTGTTAATTTCGTAACTTTTCACATTTTATGATTTAGTCCTTTATAGCTAGCTCGTAAATTAGTATAATTACTCCTAACTTTATGGTTTGTTGTTATATAGGATTGAGTGATTAGTCCTTTATCGTGCATGCTTGTAGCCAGAATCGGTTCAATCGTCGACTCATTGAGTTCAATCCCTAGAGTATTTCGTACCTCGTTGTACAATTATATTACAATTGACCTATCACACTTGCAAACACTGCACGTATTTATTAATTAATTTTTGTTTTTAGTGTTGATTTCTCTCATTGTTCACGAGGACGACGAGAGGCAGTTAAGTTGTTGGCGCCATCACCGAGGAGTCTGTGCTAGATTGAGCTACTTTTAGTTTTGTGCATTTTTTTTAGAGTGATAGTTAGCGAAAGATAAATTTATAGAGACGACTTTTCTTTTTGTTTTTTTTTCTAAAGATAAATTTATAGCTCGTAAGAGTAGTGTATGACTAAGACCGGTAATAAAAACAAATTCTTACACACACGAGAAGAGTTCAACATCTAAGGGATGCCCAACCTCCACTTAGAGAACAACTGACTGATGTAATAGAAAACTTTGAGGGACTATGCTATGCCCAACTTAGAGGTTGTTCGAGGAAGCATTAATCTCTCGATGATTAATGCTAACAACTTCGAAATCAAACCTTATAATGATCCAAATGATACAAACGATTATCCAATTTCGGGGATCGATAAACGATGATCCTAACTAGCATCTCAAGTGCTTGGGGTAATCGGTGAAGCCATACGTCTTTGGTTATTCTCTTTCTCATTAATTGATGATGTTTTTTTGTGGATAGATTGACAAACGATTGACTCAATCAATATGTAGGATGAGTTGAAAATTCGGTTCCTAGCCAAGTATTTTCTTCTGATCAAGATAATAAATCTGAGGATGAGCATCACTAATTTTGATCAACTTGAGGGGGAATTGTTATATGAGCTGTGGAAGTGCTTTAAACTCATACTTCGTATATGTCCATACCGTGGCCTGCAAGATTGGTTATAGCTTCAAGGTTTTTATAATGGGCTAGATGGAAACTTTCCTTCTATTCTTAACGGAGCATCCACAGGGGCATTCATGTTAAAGACATATTTAGAAGGTTTATAGCTTATCGATGATATGTTAATAAACTCCTATATGTGGTCGGTTGAATGGTTCACATATTGAGCCAAGCAATCTACTGTGAATACGGTCAGAAATGAGGATAAGTACCAAGAAGTATTCAAAAGGCTCAATCAACTTGAGAGGAGTTCGGAAGAAACGCAAGTCCCTAATTAGCCTCTTCTAACTCAGTTAATTGCAAGAAATGAGTGTGAAGGCACCACTTGGGGAGGACCTAACTAGAACAGTCATGGGGAGGCCAATTATTTAGGGAATATATGATATAACCCGTACTTTATGTAACACCCAATTTCTAATTAACATAAAAACTTGAAATAATTGGAGGACTAAAGTAAAAGAGACTGCAAGTTGGTGACCTCTACTGAAAGAAACGAAAAAGCTAAAAATTAAATTGGACATGGTTGAGAACCAAAATTGGTTTGGTTAGAATGGAACTAGCTAATTCCTTAGTGGGGGACAAATGATTAGGAATGGATGATTCTCATAATATTGGTAATAATGTGGGAAAGGTTATAAATAGTTAGAAATGGGTTCCCAAGGATGATTTTTCTTTCCAAATTTGTTTCATTTTCTTTTCTTAATGTTCTTTAGTAGCTTGAAGAGGGTTCTTTAGTAGCTTGAAGAGGGAATAAACATGGAAGGTTTTTCGCGGAGCAGGCTTCATAAGGATGGAGATGAAAAAGTAGGGAAACCAACAAGCTGGTAAGGTTCTCAGCCTTTCTGTGTGAGTAAGAATAGGTAAATAAGGTTGCGAGCCTTCAGAACCATTTTACAGGTTCTACATACATATGAAAGTTTAAGCTTTTAAGATGAAGTGTAAGTCTAACCAGTTGATTTTTTGTAACACCCCTAATCTAGTGGCCTGATGGCAAATTCCCCAAAATTTGAAATCAGGTGGGGGTTTTCAATTTTAAAAACTCTGCAACTACCTCACTTTTCATTCATTTTTCACCAGAATTGAGAACTTTTTCTCTCATTTTTTTGTTTGTTTTCATAAACCAAGTATTAGAGAATAGATCTAAATGTTTTCTCACCCAAAATTCTCTCTAAAATCTCTCGGAATAATTTTCAAAGTTGGGCAAAAAGTCATTCGAATTTCTTAAAGCATTTTGATTCAAACTTCCAAATCAATTATTTGTCTCTAAACTAGTTTTTAAGTTTATTTCAATCATAATTTGTTAATTAAAGTGATTATAATGAATTTTTAACTTTAGTTTCTTCTTTCTTGAACTTGAGGGTCGACAATGGTGGATCTTTAATTTTAAGTTGAATCCAAATATTTATGGATCTCGGAGCTCAAAATAGGTCCAGTCAGAGGTTTTTAATCTTAAACCAAAAGATCAAACACGTTATCAATTTTGAAAAATTCGAATTTGATCAATAACATGGATGATTTTTCTAGAAAATTATGGAACTGATTAAATGATGAAATTAACACTTAGAATACATGTTATTGGAGTAGTAATGAAGATTAAAAGTGGTTTGAGGTGCTGAAAAGGGAGTTCAACTGAGGAATTCCATATTTTGGCTTAGTTGTGCAACATTGGTAAGGTAGTTTAGAACAATGATTTAGATTCATATACTTTATCAAATTTCATGTTTCTTGTTGCTATTGATAGTTTGTAGTGCATATTATGTCACTGTTAAAGCTCCACATCAAGAGGAGAAACGTACAAATTAGAATTGAAGCTCAAACTTGCTTGTTTGAACGCATTTTTGCTTAAATAGCTAAGTGTGGAGGTGAGTGATATTAAGGAAAATTTGGTAAATTGGCCTAATTAAATTAAATGTTTAATTGGTGTTATTAATGACTGAATTGCATATTGGATGGTTGGATTTGCAAAAATAAGTGTTATTTTATATAAGGGAAAAATGGCAATTGGTTTGGTAAGTTGTATATTATGCTTTTAGCATGATTAAATTGTATGGAATAAATTGATATTTGGAACATGAATTGCTGATTTGTTAAACATTTGATAAATGTCTTCTAATTGGTATATGAATATTGGGAAAATGATATTTGCTATGCTTAATTTTATTGATGTTAAAATTACTTAGCAACATGATTTTACTTGCATTTTAACATCCTAAATTAAATGATTAAACAAAAAAATTTATGCCTTGTATGTATGATTGTATTGGTAACGTTGCATGGTGGACCCATTGGATATAGTTGGCATGCCATAGGATTTGTGAGTATTCACCATTATTTGTTATATTGTGAGCATATGGCTCTTGGTGGACTAATTTTTTTAGAGTAGATAATGAAGTGTTGTGCTTGATTCTCCACTAATTGGGATATTTGAGGCACTATAAGGGAGCATGTGGCTTTGGCTAGCTTAATTGAAGGACTGTATTTGATTTGTGGGAGTTCAGAGATCTGTTTATCCAATGTTTGATCGCACGTTTACTTATTGCCATGGATATATGATGCCAATATAATTGATTGATTGAGTTAATATAATTGAATGTTTATGTGTTAAAAGATGATTTTACATGCCATGGAAAAACCGATTCTTAATTCTTGAAGTAACATGTGATGTTACAGTGAAATGTTAACATGTTGTGACTGAAAATTTAATCCTTAATTGCTTTGATTTATGCATGATTGGGTGCAAATTACTTGATTTTTTACTATCATTCACTGAGCTTTTTAAGTTCATAACCTCACATTTCGTGTAGAAAATTTTCGGGCATAAGGAGTCAAAAAGTGAGTGTAAGGGTGATCCAAGAATAAGGCTTGGCAATGGCTTAAGAAATTTACTTTAGAGCTATCTAGGGGCATTGTAATGTTTTTGGAACTAGTTTTATTTTACTTGTAATGGACATTGGACATTAAATTTTGGACTTTAATTTTGGAACTTTTATAATTGCCTCAATACATCGTTTTATGTTTAATTGAGGTTTGCTTTATGGTATGTTGATGAGTGTTCGTACGGTGGTTGATAACACAGTGTATAAAGCATGTATTTTATACTAAAAATGTTTAATTGAAGCTTACCATGGAGTGGATTGCTTGCGACTAAGGTATGTAGCTTATGTGAATTCATTGGTGTTTGCTAAGCATGTAATTGGGTGTTAAATTTTAATTAATTGTTGCATATATGTTGTAAATATATTAAATTGGAGATGTGTGAATGTTTATGGTAATTAATTGTACCTATTTCAACTTTAATAGGTAAGTAAAATATGTAAAATTGGGAAATTAAAATGAATTTATTGGAAATTAAAACGAATTTTTGACAAAATAGATGCACTGGTTTGCACATCTTTTCACATGGGCATGTGGGTTTTGGGGGTCTAATTTTTTATTTTTGTAATCTAATATTCTAATTTGCTTAATTTATAATTTAGTCCTAAAACTTGATTTGATTAGTTGAAGCCTTTAATGATAGGGAAACTTGGTAGTATTTTAGGATTAGACTTGAAACTATTAATATTTGGTAGAAACACTCTTAATTTTTAATTTGGAAAATGCATTAAAAGTTTGTAAAAGTTATGATTTAGTCACTAATAATAAAACTTGAATTAGACATACAAAATGAACTCAAATTAACCTGAAATTTTTAATGCTTGCATAATTTGACTAAAAGAAGGTCGGTAACTATTTAGAAATAAAACTGGGATAATTTAACCTTAGGTTGTTTAAATACATAAAAAAAAGAATAAAAATGGTTCACAAATTGCTTCTGCATTAATAAATGATAGTTAATTAGTCATAAATGAGGTGTTAGAAGGTTGGGGTGTGCGTCGGGCAGTCATTAGCTGGAGAGTCTCTCCGGTGGCTAATGTAAAGCTTCAAATTTGGGTTGGTCCGTCCTGATTGGTTTGGGGTGTCACAATGTTTTAAATGTTACAAATAGTAGAATAGTTTAGTAGATGACCCATTGAAGATCCAATACTGCATTTATGTATTTTTCTAGAGGTCTGTGACTTGTTTAGACAGCAGGGTGTTCCTGAAGACGCTTTACGACGTAAACTGTTTCCATATTCTTTAAGAGATTGGGCAAGAGCATGGCTGAATATTTTTCCGTCAGAAACAATGACATCATGGAATGATCTTTGCCAGAGATTCTACGGTATAATCCCCCAAATATGAATGCCAAGCTTAGAAATGACATCACACCTATTCGACAATCGAAAGATGAAACACTATATAAAGTTTGGGAGTGATTTAAAGACTTAATTTGGAAATTTCTAATGCATGGATTTCAACACTAAACTCATATGGAGATATTCTATAATGGGCTGAATGCAAATACGAGGATGGTAGTTGAAGCTTTTGCCAATGGTACTTTGTTAGATAAATCTTATAATGAAGCATATAAAATTTTGGAAAAGATTGACAACAATAATTATCAACATCCTACCACAAGAGTTGGGACATGCAAGAGAGTTGTTGGTACTATGGAGCTATAAGCAACCACTTGGTTAACAGCCCAGGTATCTTCTTTGCCTAATATGATCAAAACAATGAAGAAGCCCACTACAGTTCAAAAGATGAAATCAGCTAAGCTTTTGTGTGTTTATTGTGGTGAAGACCATGTGTTTGATGAATGCCCATCAAACCCAGCATCCGTGTGTTACCTGGGTAATTTCAACCGGAATAATAATCCCTTTTCCAACACGTTTGAATAATGTATACATGAGAAAAACCCATATCCAAAGAAAACCCAAACCATAGTCCAAATAAATTTTATAGTCCATAAACTGAATAAAACTTATTAAAATTTATTTTATAAAAAGAATTGCCCGAAGTCCATCGTACTTTCGTATGCCACATCTGATCCTAGCCTCGAGTATTAACTGATAAGTTAAGATTAGGGGTGAACATATAAAGGCTTATTGTGAGTCACAACAATTATAATCATACGATTAGTCACAAAGTAAACAATCACCATTTTTATAACCATACAATTCATGACACATTTAATCCAACATTTGATCATGTTATGAGCGTGATGTAATGCAAAGAGAGTCCTACCTATTCATCCGCTACACACCACTAGTTCCCAGAACTCATCTGCCAAATACAAAACAATGCATATATACTAATAATAAAAAGAATGAGTAGACATGCTGCCATCAATATGCGGACGAGCCATCAATAACAATTTACAGGATAATATGTTGCCAATAAGTAGCGAATACACAACACTGTCACAGAGAGGGGCAACAATAAGCATCAAACAAGGTTGATATGGTTAGCAATAAGGAGGGTTTAATGGTAGAAACAATGGCATTTAAAAGGTTAAAATACTCAGCAAGGTGGCTGGAAATCAATAGTAAAGTATTAGGCACAAAAATGGTTAAAATCACCACAGTCTAGATGGCACAAGGAAGAGAAAGAAGAAAACATTGAGAGAACAGGAGTGGAATGGCTGGGGTTGAAAAAAGATGAATAAAGGCTAAAAATGAAACAAAAAAATGTATTTATACCTAGGTTAACTAGGCTTGAGCAATACAAAAATAGGAAAGGGAGAAATTTTAGCAAAAATTAAGCCAATTTGCATGGGAAGGGAATCAAACTCAATTATCAAGGATAACCACTCCAATTCTTAACCATTAAGCCAATTATTCATTCTTGAAACAATTTTACAAACTTTAAACCAAAAATTTGGCATGTTACAAATATCAGGCTTTAAAATAGGTCTATTTACTATTTTAGTCCTTTAGTTAATTGCAATTTAATTTCTCAAGCCATTTTCTAATTAAAAATATATAGTAATTGAAATTGACAATTTAGTCCCTGGACTCTATATAGACACAATTTCCACTAAATTTCTTATCCAAAATTCAATTCACTAATATAATAACTTCGTAAATATTTTTATTAAATATTTAAAGGCTCTATTTACGAAAATGGGATCCTAGAACCTCATTTTTAGACGCCACTGGAGATCAGGTCATTACATTAAGAATAATAGAAAAGATCAAGTGGTTGAAAGTTCAAAAACATTAGACTTAGGTTCGAGTTGGTCAAAATTTCTAAGCACCTTTTCAAAAGCTTTGTTTGATTTGGATTATCTCCCTAAGACTCGGAACACATGTACTTATTTGATCAGATTTATTTCTCTAGATATTACGATAAAGGGTTGTTTTAGAAAAAAATTAAAAATTCTATTACGCCAACTTAAACTTATTTTGTAAATGATTTTCCAATAGTAAGATCCTTTGTAATGTAAAGGGCTTCTTGTTTACAATAACTAGGACGGTATTGATACTCTAATAAAACCTTGCCTTGCTATTGTATCTCAATAGACAAGGACTATTTAGAAGGGGAGTTTGCCTTTTTCATTTTTCAATCCAGAGAAGCTAGGTGTTTGTAAAATATCATAACTCCTTCACCCAAATTGTCCGACTACTTCTAATCCTAGTATAAAAGCCTCATCTTTTCCTATAATGTTTATGGCATTGAACCTAAAATACAAATCATATTGCTATTCATTTCCATATGATTCAGTTAGTAAGATTCCTACGCCTAAACCATTAACATATAACAATCATCGTTTGTTAAAAAATGGTGCACCTTACTCGAACTAGTTGTGAATCTTATTTTGAAGTAGATGTATTTGGGCCTTCATTGACCATTTATTGCATGTCCGTAGCTACCTTAGAAGGTTGATAAGATAATGAATAATTGGATGTGCTTGAAAATACTACTAAAGCTTCCTTGCTAATACCATCAATTCTAAAACTATTTTCTTTATTTTATGTAATTTAGCCTTCTATTTTGAAGGGCCCAACTAATATTGTAAACAATTTGTCTCATTTGATGTTGTTAAGGTAAATTTGTGTCAAGGGCGAGGCCAACAATAATGGAAAACTGAAATAAACTTTTATCCAGTCAACAAACTTGTTTTCAGCAAGTCTTGCTCCAATCAAATAAGATTTTTAAGGCTTTGAAGAATGAAAATCATTTGTCTGTCATTTAGGAGAGGAATTTGTTTAGTTTCAAATCTTTTAGCTAATCTCTAGATCTCCTTAGTATTTTTGAAAGAGTTCATATCCAAAATGACTCATATTTTCTTTTGATTTTCTTTAATACCCAATTGTGTGACACCCCGCACCCGACTCAATCGTCGGATCCGAGTATAAGATATCATATTTTGTTGCCAAAGCAACTCAAACTAACCATATACACTATAGTGCATTAAGAAATCAAAATTAAAACCATTTAGAACAAAACTTTTTAAGCAATGCATTCAACATTAAGACGATAAAATCAAGTTGGGATAATTTTAAAAGAATTCCTAAATATTTGGAGGTGTTTGGGACAAAGTACGGATTCCTAATGGTTTTATTGCAACAAAATTGTGTGGGAACCCTATTAGGGGCTTAGGTGTTGGTACTTGTGGACTCAAGTATTAGTACCTAGCCCTGTTACTGTAGAAATTTGTATTATGTCTACTAGGTAAATGTACCTAAAGTAAAGGTACTATACCCCTAACTCTTGCACTAAAAAAACTAACCTTGTAATTGTTTATTTTAGCCCTAAACGCTACCAATTTATTTCTATGACTTTTGAAACATTTTAACCAAGTTCTAAACACCATTTTTGTAACAACTTATTTTTAGTGAAATCAAAATAGTAGTTTCGGAACTACAAATTTGACATGAAAATATTTATTTTAATATTATTTTAATGTCTACGGTATGTTAGTAGTGTCATATAAAAGTTTCATTAAGAAATTTTATCGTTTACATGTTTAATTAAATGAAAATGTCTAAATCGTAAAAGATGCAAAAGTACGGTTCTATTTGTTAAATGTATTAAATTGCTATGGAATTTTAATGTGAGTGGCTTAAATGGAAATTAAACCATTTAATTAGTGGGTGGACAATCATGGACATATTATTAAGTATTTTAAGGGTTAATTTATAAGGTTATTTAAGTAAATTGATAGATAAGTAATAAAAATAAAAATAAAACATCATCTTCTAAAATGCCTTCTTATAGCACTAGAAAGAATATAGGTTTTCCTCCTTACTTATTGGTTAAATTGTTCCTATTTAGTTATCCTTAGCATATATTTTAGCATTTTCAGTTTAGTAAATTGCATTTTATAACTCAGTGAATCCTAGCCTATTTTATTCTTAATTTTGCTATCTTTTTTTCATTAATATCGCTGCATGATTTAGTTCCAGATTGTGTCCAGAATTATTACCGCACCTGAAAGCTATCCGGTTAAGAACTAAAAATGCGTGAGCTATCCAGTCTAGTATAACCAACCTGTACGTACAAGGACAGAATAATTATGAGGAAAGGACACCTGTACTGTGAGAGGGGGACATAAAAGGCTGACATGAGAAAAAAGGGAGCATTTTTCTCTCAACCATTATCTTCTTCATCCTACCTTGGAAGCTTGCGGCTATGGTAGCTTAAGCCTCTCACGGGTGAGCCAACATGAAAATTAATGTAGACTAGCTTCTGACGAGGAGACCTAAGTGCGAGACAATAGGGAATAGAGAGATTCAGTCGAGTTGTCTAGGATTAGTATTCTCCACTCGATTCTTTCTTATTTCTTTCTAAATGCTGGTGATTACTCTCTGTTTTCTGTTTGTATGGAAGTACACACGAATTCTTTGTTAAAGGTTATCTTATTTAATCTTGCTTTTATTGTTTAATCTTGGGGTTTAAATGTTTCTTAACATGGAAGTGTTATTGCAGTCACTGACACTGGAAAGTACTATAACAGTTCGAGCCAACAAGCATTACAATGGAAGTTGAGTAAAGATTAGATGAATTTAGTCCACTTGTTCTTAATAGTTCCATGTTGCCATCATCGAAAGGTGGAATTAATGTGCATGTTTAAGTCTTAGATTAAATAGAAGAGTGACACTTGGTAACATATACATAGAATTTTATTGCCTCGACAAACACCTATCCTTTTATACCTTGTGAGCACTATGTATTCTACTGAATATTCATGTTGGAGATCCTAGTTTATCATTATCATATTTTATTTTATTTTATTGTTTTCAAGTTATTTCATAGACAACTATCCTCACAATTTATCTTGTTTCTATCTAGTTATTGCACTAACATTAATAGACAAAAGACAACCATCCCTGTGGGATTGGTATCCGACAGACTCACATCTGTCTACCATACTTGCATCAACAATGTACGCTTGCACATTATTGCTATGATGTTAAACAGTCGATCACATTCATCCACCAAAATTAAAGCTCAAAAAACCTCCATGGAAGCTTGTTAGGTTTGGCTAAGCTAAAGTTGGTGCATGGTGAGTGTTTTTCATCCCGTTTTTAATGATTTCTATGTTTTTAAAGTCGTTGTAGTTTAATCTAGTTAGCCCAGGGACTAATTTCCAAAACCGTTAAAGAGTTAGGGTTTTTCCATGAACGTGTTCATGTGATTTTTAAAGTTTGATGGAAGAAAATGAATCTTTGTTGATAAATAAACAATTTTTGTAAAGTGATTTTTGATAAAATTATCATTTAGGGACTATTATGTAATAATAGTAAAATGTCATGGTGAAATTTTGAATTAATTCTTTTTTTGAATTGAAATAAGTCCTTAGGTAAATCGGCTAGCATGGTATGTGGATGAAATTGCATGAATTTCAATTTACAAGCTTAGGGACTAAATTGTAAAGAAGTTAAAATAATAGGGGCAAAAGCTAATTTTTCAAAAGTATGAATTTTTGACTGAATTGAATGGAATGAATATTAAATGGATTAAATTTGGTTATTTAGATCAAGTTAAGCCTCGTACAGATCTAGATCGAAGGAAAAATAAAGTATCGGACTAGTTGATTCTATTTTGTTATCTTTATATTTGAGGTAAGTTCGTAAGTTTAAATAGCATTTTAATGTTATTTGATTTAAATGTTATTATGCTATTTATCATATCATGTTACGATAAAAATCCAATTACGTTACAATGACTATCGAGTCTCGTTTGAACCTTAAGAATATATAGGATACAAATGACATGTCATTAGGGTTACCATGTTTCGGGTGTTGGTCCTGAATGTCCTACCGATGGCTGAGTTCCAACATTTTTTGCGGACACTAATCAACTTGTGTGAGCGGCTTCATGTAGCTACATTTCGACCGTCAGTTTGTGTGAGCAGACCCATTTATGGCTCAAGTGAGCATCTATGTAAAGGAAAAGGAAAGGAATGGTTTCGGCCATGTATTTAGCACACTTTGTGTGAGCTTCCCATGTATTTGTTACTATTATAAGTGGTTCAACAGGCATGAAAAGGGAAAGAATAGTAAGTGTACCGAATGCAAAGTTAAGAACTTATAAAAAGGTTTGAATTGTTGATGATCAAAATATGAACACTCATGATTATGAAAAGTATGATTTAAGTGATGCTATGCTCATGTACTATACCTTAACATATGATGATATTGCTAAGTTATGTTTCTAAACACTAACTTGTGTTGTTGATGATGTTTAAGCTTGTGCCAAACTATGTTGGATTGATTCATATCTATTTTTAAGATTATGCATTAAAATGGTAAGCTATGTTCATGATTTACAAACATACTAAGCATTATGTGCTTATGTTGTCTTTCTTTCCTATGTTTTATAGATTATCAGAAGCTGGACTGGTTTGGAAGCTTTTTAGAGACCTATCACACTATCCAACAACTATATCGATAGATTTTAATATTTTGGTCATGGATGTAATGGCATGTATAGGTGTGCTTTTGGTACTTTGATGCCTTAATGGTTGGTGTTGATGTGGCTAAATGAATGTATGTTTTAAATGACCATTTTGATATGTGTTGATGAAGTTTCAATGTGGTAAATTGTGGTAAGTTTTGGTATGAAAATAGGTTAGATATGAATGCTAGATGAATGGTCAATTGCACATATGTTTGGATAGATTTGATGATTTGTGATTGAGGTGCCTTTTGGCATATTGGTTGTATGGATAAATGACTTATTGAATTGGTTTTATTATGCATGTTTTAGGTATGTTTTAAGGCTTGATTATATGTGCAAATTGCTTGTAGGTATGTGCTTGAATTGGAAGAAAGAAATGGCCTGGATTTGGCCTATTTCTTGTCTACACAACCTAAGACACGGGCGTGTGTCTCAACCGTGTGTGACACACGGCCATGCAACATGACCATGTGTCCCTTGTAGGTTTCAAAGGGTAACAAGTCAAGAAAAGTTACATAGCCTAGCACACAGCCTGGCACACAGGCGTGTAAGACCATTTCGAGAGCTACACGACCTGACACACAAGTGTGAGGCTTGGCCGTGTGACCCAAGTCAGACAGTTATACAGGCACGAACATGGTCGCGTATCTCTATTTTGAATGTTACATAGCCTGAGACACAGGCGTGTGTCTCAACCATGTGAGGCATACGGTCATGTGACCCCTGCAATGTGAAATTTTCTATCTTTTTCCATAAAGTTCTAAATGTTTTTGATTTAGTCCCGAATTATTTCTAAATTAATTCTAAGGCCTCGATGGCTCAAATAAGGGAAGATATACATGTGTTTGAATGAATTATGCCATGATTTGTCAAATGTTTGGTAATGATTGTTTTAAGTTATGATTTATGGTAATACTCTGTAATCCTATTCCAGCAATAGATTCGAGTTAGGGGTGTTATAATTTTAACATACAATAGCATATTCAACCATCATGGAACATAACCACACTCAACAAGTACCAAACAAAATTACCAAATTAGATTGCTTTACAAGTAGGAAACTAGCCATTCATATTTATAAATTTCAAAATTCTAATTCAAACTTATGAAGTAAGGCCTAAAGCAAAGAAAAACCATAAAGTATATAAGAAAATAGGGTTGATCAACAACACATAACAAAGAACTAGATATATCCTAGCTCAACCATAGAAAATTCAAGTTAAATCTTAACATATATACATATGAACTCAACCATTACATATAAAAGACACCCTACGTACATGCCCCAACATTTAGTACATAATTTTCATAGTCTGGTTACCTTGTGGATAGTTTCATGTTCATTCTATGTACGGTTTCTAGGATTCTCTTGTTGAGTATTTACACGCAAGAAATAATAACGCATAAGTAAATAATGCTTAGGAAGCTATAATGGAATTCACTATACTTACCTTGTTTTTAGTGAGTACACTAAATAGTAAAAGGACATAACATTAAACCTAGCTATGATAGAGAAATAGGAAAAACAGAAGGCAAGGTAAGCAAGGCAATAATTATATGCACATATGTCCGTTGTCATTCTCATTTACAAATTAGCATGCAAGATCAAATATATATTCATTCATACAGTAGCTTATAGCATGGCATGTGATAAGCTATAAAAGTTACATATTTTAATCTCATTCTTAACACATTTTTAGATGATTAATTATGTAAATTAGTGAATTTGATGCTTCTAATCCTTTAAATTCATGTTTCTATACTTAGGAGAGCATTTGGGAGCGAAAGGAGCAAAAAATAAGCCAAAATTGGACAAAAAAGAGCTACCTTCAGGATCCACATGGGCTGACCACACACCCATGTGCCAGTCTGTGTCGATTTCGCACTATGCTTCCCAAATACGCTGGAAAAGCCAATTTTTAGGCTTTCGAGCAATCTAAAGACTATAAATACCAATTAGAAGAATAGAAAAAGGGGCAATCAGAGAAGATCGAAAAAAACACTCAAAGAACGCCATCGAAATCAACTCAGAAGCAGATCTCCCTCAAGATCGAAGATCTCCATTTAATCTCTTTCAAACTTTTATTGAGTTTCTTTATGTCTTGTGGTTATCGTAACTTTGAGATGTTTCTATTCAAGATTATGAACTAAATTCCCTAGATATCTAGGGAGAATGAAACCTATGATGAATCTTATTATTTGATTTATATTTTACATGATAAATACTTGATTCTTGTTCTCAATTATGTATGCTTATTTCTTGTTTTAATATTTTCAGGATATTAATTCATGTTTAATGTGCTTATTTCAGTGGAGAAAAAGTCCTTATTTAAGAGTAGATCTAGCATAATTGAGTGGAGTTGCATGCAATCTTAGAAATAGGATGACATAAATATATCGGATTACAGTAAAATCTAATAGGGGAATCCATATATCGAGTTAATACGACGATAGAAGTTTTAATTAGAAAGAAATTTTAACTAGTCAACCTAGAGTCACTTGTTCTTACTGTCGAAAGAGATATTAACATAATTTAGGGATTTTTACAGATCAAGACACAAGTGAATAAATTATTTAATTCAGATTCATAATAATAAGTGAAGTCTAGGTGGATTCTTTCCTGGGTATTATCTATCTCATTGGTTTTCTTTGATTATTTTCCTATTTCATTCTCTGTTGCGTTATTAGATAAATTAGTTTAGTAATTTTAGAATAAAATAGATCACCCCAGTTTGTTAGCTAGATAATAAGAAGATGGTAATTACTAGTACTTTTAGTCCTCGTGGAATTACGATATTTTCTACTCACCATAGCTATAATATTGTTCGATAAGTGTGCTTGTCTTAGTCGTATTTATAGTTAGTTTAGTGACCATCAGCATGTCATATTCTTTATACGTTGACTCTTTTACATCTGAATTAACTTTTCACCCAATGCAACCTTAGTAAAAACGAACTTAGACACATGAGTGAACTATACCACACCAAGGCACATAAGTACGAAGCCCGTAAGAAATACATATACATATACATCCATCCACCATACCAAGGTTTCCAAAGATACAATACATATTCGATGATTCACAAAATATGTTGAATCATCTAATGACATAATAGAATCTTCGTAGCAATGTTAGACCCATACAGAAGTGTGCATATGACTCTATTGGCATGCCAACTATATCCTAGCTTTTCTATCAAGTTACATGAGCATTTATCATTCATGAACATATGCTTATTTTGACAATCACATTTCAATTTTCGTAGTTCAGAAGCCATAGTTTTGTTCAAACACATGAGAATATCATTTGTCAATATCTTAATTCACATAATAATTATTCTTCTTACTCATAAGTTCACTTCTATCCATTGGTGCTTCCTTTCCAAGTATGTTTATTCCATTTAATTTTCAGCATGTTTTATAGCTAATAACTTTAATAACATAAAGATAGACACAAGAATACACATCAAACATGAAGGATAATAAGCTCTATGAGAACTTACCTTTCAAAACACAAAATGGATAGAAACCTTTCAAGATTTTAATAAAAAAATTTGTCTTTTCCTTTGATTACTTCAACTCTAACTCTTTTTCTATTATTACTTACAAATCATGTAGTCAACACTAGGAATTTAGAAATAAATGGTCACTTAATGACCATTCAAATAATTGGTAATGTCATGAGATGCAATAACAATTCAAACTCTAATATTTAAAATTCCTGTAACTCAAGTTTTACCCGACCGAATCTCAAACTATCCAAAAACATAACCATATCTCAAAAATTTAAGTCGTTGTCTCATTAAACCCTTAATATCCATTAATGGCTAATTAACTATTTTTCAAAAACAACCTATTCTCATCGTTACCTACTAACATTCAAGCTTATGAAAACCATAATTCAACCTCTAAGCACTTTAATATTCATAATCAAGTTTCTCTCTCTAATTTCCTTTAGAACGTAACAATGGTAACTTGAAAATACATCAACAATTTAAAGTTATAAGGAGTGGGTTATAATTAAATATCTTACCAAGTTAAATATTTCACTAAAATGGAAAGGAATGTTCACTTACCCAAGCAATGGATCTCACGTTAATGGTATGAGAAATTAGGTGTTTTTCCATTCTTCTCTTAGGCAAATGGTGGAGGAAGATGATGGTAATTGAAATTCAAATAACCCAATAACCAAAATTTCAAAATGGAAATGTTATTGGAAATTGTTGGATAGGATTTAACCTTGCCACTAACATAATTTTAATCATGGTTTATTTGCATTTAGACCCTTGGACTAATTGTACACTAAAGATTTGATTAAATATCCAATGTAATATCACTAGTTTAAGTTACTTGTAACTTAATCCTTATACTATATTTACTTAATAAATGATTCTATTTTCAAATTTTTGCATTTGACTTGTAATTGTTATATTAAAAAGTTTCTAGCTAGCTTGACTTAGAAAATTTAGCTTCAAAATCGATTTTCTGAAACCAAAAAAAGAAAAACGAGGCATTACATATTGGATATCATAAATCCTAGAAACTTTTTAGCTCCCAAACTGAAGACAAACTTATTAGGATTTAATCTCATGTTGTAGCCTTAGAGCACCTTAAAAACCTTTTATAGGTCTCACAATTGTTGACACTTTACTAGCATATCATCAACATAGACTTTCATGCTTTTCCCAATTTGTTCCTTGATTACTTCATTAACCAAGTGTTGATACATGCCATCAATATTTTTCAGGTCAAATGATATTACTTTATAGCAAAATAAATTATCTTCAGTAATATAAGAGGTATTTTATTAATGTTTTGGAGCTATTATGATTTGGTTGTAACCTGAAAAGGCATCCATGAAACTCGAATCTTTATGTCCAACAAATGCACCTACTTGTTGATTGAGAGTTAGAAGAAACAACATTAATTTTTTTTTGTTTATTTCCTGGAAAATCAAAGGCATCTATTAATCTTTAGGGAACTTTTTGTTTAAAGTCGTGAAATTCACTCACATTTCCATTTCAAATTGTTTTTTTTCCACCATAACATTAAAAATTTGATGTCGCCTCTTGAATAAAGTTTGAACTAATAATTTATCAACTTTTTATTTCACTGCATTAGCTCTATCTTGAGCGAGACTTTTTTTTTCTTAAAAGGTTTTGTAAAAGACTAACATATGGATCAATGCCTGACATGTCAAGTAATTATAAAATTTGTCAACATTATGCCTAAACCAACTAATTAAGGTGCACATTTCTGTTCTTGGTGAAACAAAGGAGATTTGAGTTATCTTATATGGATCATCATGATATAACTATAAGGCTTTCATTTGTTCTGCTTTGTATAAATTCATCTTAACTCTTGTATCTAATCTCTCAAAGTCATCATGATAATGTTAATTAAATTAACTCGAATGTCAGTCATGATGTAATATTGTCTATGGATGATCCCTACTATTTTTTCCCTATAGATCTCATTCAACGAGGATCCTTATTTTATTGAGTCAATTGTAGAGACATAATATGACATTGCCTCTCTATTTTCAAATTAAAGTCAATAGAAGCAATTCTTGTTTGGATGATAATTTTACTCCTATGCAAAATGTTGCCATCCTCATCATTGGTTGGTTTTATATGTTGAAGGTTGATCAACAACCAAGAATCCATCATATTTGTGGTATTGATTTTACATCACCAAACATAACTAGAGGTTAATTAAAAAAGCTAAAAACTTGGCTCACCCTCTTTAATGTAGTTTTCTTTAGACCTATTTACATGAAATCCTCTTGATGTAAGACTTCAATCGCGCTTCCACTATTAAGTAGAATTGATTTCACTTCATATGCTACTATCGTCACTATGACTACAAAAAGGTCATTGACATTAACATTGAGAATTACATCTTCATCTTTTTTTGTCAAAACTAACTTGTTAGCTTTTGTTGGACAAGATCTCTTTGTTAAATGTCTTATTGACATTGTTAGAAATTGAACGTCGATAAGGGCAATATAGAACGATTGCAAAGTAATAAGAAAGAAAAATAAAATGCACATATTTTATGTGGAAACCCTTTCAGGAAAAAAATCATGGCAAAGGAGAAGAAAATTCACTAATGTTGAAAATCAAATGATACAAAAGGAGTTTCGACTACATCTATTTAAAGGCTGAAAAAGCTTATTCTAATCAATGTCAAATAGAATAAGTGTAGTTCTATACAGATTCCCTCGGCCTTAAGCCCTTCAAAAATCCCATAGTTTTACCACTGTATTATTTCTTTAACAAGGATTCGAGTCACAAATCTAATAAACATTATACATCTCATATGAGACTTTCACTTAAAGTTAGAGGTTGCCTATTTTTAATTAATTTCAACAATCATATTTATTACTTTTCTGACATATTATTTTCCTTGTGTCTTAACTTGCATATATTTTGGAAAAGTTCTATCTTCATTTAATTTTTTTAGCAAGGAGTTTGCACAACAAGTTTTCTAACTTGCCTATGTCTAATGGTTGTTTTAATAGCATCGTCTAAGCAGACACAATCTTATGTTTTATGGTTAGCATCCTAATAAAATTGACATTCGTAAAATGATTGACTTCTTTGACTCATTTTTATTGGTGGTGAGGACTCAAGAATCCATTGCCTTTCTATTTCACTTAAAATGCAAGCAGGGAGAGCTTTACCATTCTTGGGCTATTAAGGGGATTGCAAAAGATGTTGTCCATTTATGTTTATTTCTATGTTAAGGCTTATTGATTGTTTATATCTATTAAGAGGTTATTGCTTCCTAATATGGTAAATTAAATATTGTTTAAGTTGAAATGATCCTTGATAACTTCTGTTCTAGGCATATTCATTTTTTTTTTATTTCTGTGTAACTTTGAGCTTTCTTATACAGATAATAAAATCTCTCGGGCTTATCATTATTACGTGCATATATCAAATGTTCATGATCAACATCAATAATAAATGTTTGGATAGTGTAATCATTTATTAGGTTTTTGGTCCCTATTATTGTCATATTGAAATAAAAAATAATCTCGGAGCGATTCATCGAGCTTTTGCTTGATGGAAAAAAGGCTAGTAAGGTTCTTGTACATCTTATTAGTGAGGAAATGACTTATGAATTAGTGAGCTAGCTTTTTGAAATTGTGAATAAAACCTTTTTGGAAAGGCTAGATACCAATTTTTCGTATGTCTTCTTAAAGTCATAGAGAAAACTTTACAGTTAACTACATCAGTGGCACCTAAAATTTCTATATACTTGTTGTACTCATAAGATGGTTGTTCGTATCTTTGGTCTCATTATAATATTTTTTAATGGCTTGAAATTTTGAGGCATGTATTCAACAACTATCTTAAAGGCTAAAGGATTATTAGAGTAGGATATTATTTTAACATCATTAGAGTTAATTTTTTGAAGGCTTGTAATTCTTTCTTAAGGCCTCATTTAATTTTCAAAGAGAGTATTTTTTTGCTGGGATGGTGCCATTTGAGGGTGGTTGTAACCTCCCAAACCCGGCTTAGATGTTATGGCCGAATCATGGAGATCATGTTGGTCACCTATGCGACACTATTATCTAATCGTTTGTTGAAAACCTTAAATGCCCTTTCTTTTAGGAAAAACCACGATTTATCTTTGTTATTTTTGGAAACCATTCATTAATGAAATATACCATTCTTAGGTCATGTTATTAGCACCTGTGTTGTTTGGAAAACAACTATCTCAACGTTCTTTATCGAGAATTTTATTATATTTTATCGTAGCGAAAAAATTCAATATTAACAAATTAATTATTTAAGCCAAATATCATGCTTTATTCATTTTCAAATAATTTTATAATAACCAAATCTATATGTAAGTATGCATGCATGAAAATTCCAAAGCAGAAAGAAAAAAATCTAACCACAATTCAAACAGCTTTACAGTCCAAAAACCTAATAAATCTAATTAAAACCCAAAAATAAAAAGAATGTCCGGAGCCCGTCGTATGTCTGCATGCCATGTCTGATCCTACTCATGACATAAGATGGCTGAAACTATGGGGTGAGCTAACTAGCTTAGTTTAAGTCAAATCAATGAGATCATTCAATCATACATGCTAATATCATTCACTTCTATTACATTTGCAACACAAACATGTCATGTAACACCCTATACCCAACCTAATCATCGAGCCCAAGTAACAGGGCACTACACCAATGTTATCACACATTACGCCACGTCTCATTAGCATGCAAACATTGTAACACTCATAACCTGTTTCTGTCGTTGGAATAAGGTTACAGAGTGTTACCGTACAAAATAGAACATTCCATAGTATATAGCATTCAATTATCAAATTGATTTAAATAAATACATATGTAATTCAAAGGGTATCAGTTATACATTTGCGGGCCTTAATTCAAGCCTACGAGGCCTTAAAATAGTTTAGGAGCAACTAGGGACCATTTTGAAACAAATCAGAAAGTTCAGGGAAAAACTAAAAATTTTCAAAACAGGGGTCATACGACCTTGTGTTTAGGCCGTGTGACAGAGCCTAGACCGTGTGGCTCCAGACATGGCCATGTGGCTATCCTACATGCTTTTGTGGCTACTCCACATGTCCGTGTGCTTTTCTGTGTAACTCATTGACTTGGGTGGCCATGTCGCAGGCCGTGTACCAGCCTGTGTGAACCCTGCACCTAAAATGTTCAGGGAACACACCTATCTGGGTTGCCCGTGTGTGACACATGGCTGTGTGACAGCCCGTGACCCAAGCCATATGTCCCAAAAAAATGACTAAAATCATGCTTATTCTTCATTCAATATCATAGAAACCTAAACCAAATTATACCACCTCATTTCATCACCTTAAAACATATCAAGGGTAACCAAAACATGCTAAATATAATCATCTAAACTTACCCAAATTGTCTTTCTAATTCACATCACATGGTACCTATAATCTTTCTTTCTTAAAAACAAACATATAAACCATCATACACACATATTGACTTTGCTTACCTTGACCTCAAACACCATAGCTAATTTCATCCAAATACTTCCATTGTAACGCCCCAATTTTTAGGAATTCTGTGTATGTTGGCAAATTTAAAATTTCTGCGTTCTGTCTGCGTGGGTGTAGGTTTAATTATGTTAGTGGGCCTCTAGAAGGCCCAAGCGTAAGTTAAAACTCGGTAATTTTAGTTAATTCTAGTTCCATAAGAAAAAGGGGTTTTGGTTAACTGGGCTTTTAAGTATTAACTGGGTAAAATAAAGCTCAAGGAAGCCTGTGGTAAGTTGGCATGTGACGCCACTTGGGGGGCTTTAGAGGTGGCGTGTGGATGACCAAGGAGAGCTAAGGTTCGAGTCGCAAGGTAAGCAAATTAGTGATATTAATTTTTATGTACAGAAAAGGTAAGCAGTGGAACTGAAGTGAAAGTCTGTCAGGAGAGGATTTAGGAGCTGATAAGGGAGAGGATTTAGGAGCTGATTAGGGAGAACAGTGTTGGCCGAATGGTGGACTTTTAAGGAGCAAGAGTTGGCCGGCCAAGGGGTACTTTAGGCGGGCAATTTCGGCTAAGTTAAGTGCCAGTATAAGTTCGGCAGTAGGGGTAAGTTGTGCCGTTTTTATAACCATCCTTCCTCCTCTTCTCTTCTTTTCTTTTCTTTTCTTTTTCTCTCCATCTACTTTCTCCTCTTCTTTTCTCCATAGCCGAATCCTTCTACCACTCTACCCTACACTACTTTCTTACCATTGTTTTAAGCCTATAGTCGATTGCCTCAAAAAGTCAAAATCTCGAAAGCCTGATTTCTTTTGTGCCTTTTCTTCTAGGCAAAACCCTCTTATTTTTCCCTCATTTTCTTAACCGATTCTCTTGTCCTCTGAACTCCAAGTTTCTGTTGACAAAGCCACTACAAAACCTCAACTTTTCTTCACTGTTACAAAAAGCCGAAAACGCATAGCCATAGGGTCATAGCCAAATTTTAAGATCACTAAAGGCTCGACTTTTGTTATCATTTGAGGGGTAGATCTGCATCAGAATCGAGTAGGAGTCAATTGGAAGCATTGACTGGGGGAACCGGTGGTAAGTTTTTTTTAACTTAATCTTTATTTCGGGTTTAAGAAAAGTCGAAACCCCTAAAGGTTAGGGGGTTGTCGATTTAGGCATGTAGATCTAAGGGATGTTATAACTATTTTATTTTGATAATAGTGGGATCTAAAGGCTACTGATCGAAGGCTTGGACAAGCGGAACAACTGGATCTAGACATAATCGTTAACTTCAGCAAAGGTAGGATCGCTAATGGCTAAGGTGCTTTTGGCCGAATGTGGTAAGGGGTTATTACGTAGTTCGTTTTCGATTAAGTTAGATTAACGTGTTAGTAATCCAATTGTAGGCAGTACGTGCGTGGATCTCGTCAGCATATCGTCGCAAACAGGTGTGTAACTGACACCCTTTTATAGACTAGATCGGCAAAAGCCGAAATGCCAAAAAGTCGGTATTTTGAGAACATGTGAGTGTGCGAATGCTCGTGAGATTAATAGTTGATATATATGGTAGATTAACGTGATAAGACTGTAGAGTAAACGATTCTGTGCATTTCGATGTTTTTGGGCTTAATGGGCCAAAGTCGGGATAGTGGGCCAACGGGCCCAATTTGGTAAGAAAACGCGGTAAGTGTTTCTGGTCGTACGTAAATGGCTATGGTATGCATGAAAACCCTAAGAATAGTTGAATTACTTAAATACCCCTATGTATGGAAATTACTAATATACCCTTAGGTGCAAAATTACCATTATACCCCTAGGGTTACTTTTGACTAAAAAGCATGGTGATTTAATTCTGTATGATGTATGCCATGACTGTATATCTGTTGCATGGGGACATGGGTTATATTATGGAGGAAGCATCCTGGTGGCTATGCCACAATTATCTGATCTGGTGGCTCTGCCACATATATCTGTTCTGGTGGCTCTGCCACGATTATCTATTCTGGTGGCTCTGCCACGATTATCTGTTCTGGTGACTCTGTCACATTATTTGTTCTGGCAGCCATGCTGCACATTTCTGTGGCATGTAGCGGTTGGGTGGGTCGAGTAGTCTCCCCACATGGTGAAAGGTTGGTATGGGGGTGCATGTGGTTGGATATGGGTTGGGTACTGCATAAACTTGTGATATTTGTTCTGTTCTGTTATGGGCCTATGGGCTTTATTCTGAATTCTGTTCTAGGCTAAGGCCAACTTATTATGTTTCTGTGGTTGAGCCGATATAGGCTATGGTTGGGTTAATTTACACACTGAGTTTCCCCAAACTCACCCCTTTATTTTTCCATCCACGCAGGTAATCCCCAACCATAGTGGGCTTGGAGCTGTGAGGGATTCGGAGTGGCCACACGTTCTGCAAGTTTGACTCTCTTCCGGTGAACTGGACATTTATTTTACGTTTAAGGTTTCGGTTTTTTTTTAAATTGTAATAAGGCCGCTTAATTATTTTTGAGGGTTTTAATATGTTTTATTAAGGTAGGTAATACTTATATTTAACTGTTGGAATTGGATAGCTTTAGGGCGTGTTTTCAAAAACAGTAATTGATTTCAAAATAACACGACATCAAGCAAAGCTTCCGCAATAAAAATATTTTTCCAAAATTAATCACTTTTCCTAAAAAGAACTTAATCAAGTTGGTTTCCTGGAAATATACGTGACGTTAAGGTGTGGTAATGGCGGTGTGCATGTCTAGGATTGGATCCGAAGGGAGCTTGGTACTTAAGCAGTCCGATGGACTCACCTCCTCTTTTCCGGTTTCCTACCTGGTGCACAGCTTCCATTCACTTTAACCTGCATTGAAATTATCTTTTAAAACACCAAGTAAGTTTTTATAGAACAACAACCTAAAATGTTTTGAACACTTCGGTGTGGCATGTCGGATCCGGCCATAACGTCTGGGCCGGGTTTAGGGTGTTACATCCATTCATGATCAAACATTTAGCACAACTTAGAATTTAACATTGCATACCATAAGAGGTTCTAAAATTTATCATATCAAGAGCATACCAACTAATACATAACTTTAACATTACAACAAATTAATTAGCCCTACTACATGCCATATAAGCTAGGATGTTTACAAAAACTACTAAAAGAGTCCTCGAGATAGTGTGATTCTTCAAGTTTGATCCGATCTCCCTATCACAATATGTAATCTACAAAACAAAAGACAAGGCACGACTAAGCTTACTTGAAGCTTAGTAAGTTCGTTAAGCCAAACAATAAACTTACTGAATTAAACACATAACAGAGCAAATTATACGATTAAAATAACCAAGATCGTGTTTGTTATAGTTCATATCAAGTAAGAATTGAATAGTACATTAGTCTCATTTCTTATTCCAAAACATAGCTTGATATGTTCCCAAGTCACTAGTATCTAGTACAAATCATTACACTAGCCTGAAGCCTACTAGGCAATAAGCCCGACAGATACACCGGCACAAAGTCTGCTAAGCATTAAGCCCAATAGATACACCGACACAAAGCCTGCTAGGCACAAGGCCTATTATAGTACAGTACATCAGCATCTCACCTGCTAGGCTCAAGGCTCGGTTCTATATGCTTAAACAAATTTCAATTTCACAATTGACCACCGTTAGATCAAACATTCAAATATTATGAAACACTTCGTTTACTAAAACAGTAACAAGTATTAAAAAAGATACCTATGTCTTATTTACATGAACGAACTTACCGGACTAGTTTGCAATAACGACTTGAATACAGTGACTAATCCTCAACCTTTTCCTTCCCATGATCGTCAACACGTTCTCGATCTAAAATGATAATATCATTAAATTAACCAAATCAATAGAAAAATTCAATTTTTTATGCAATTTAGTCTTTTATCACATTTTATAAAATTGCCCTTAACTTTACCTTTTTATTCAATTTAGTCCCAAAGCCCTCAAACATGCAAATTAACCTTTTTCTTCTAAAACCAAACTCGGCCGAATGATCTATGGATTTACAAAAATCCCTATTTGCAATTATTTCACATTGAGTGCAATCAATTTTATCGTTTTAACAATTTAGTCCTTAAATGTTAAAATCACTAAAAATCACTTTACAAATTAGTCTACCCAAGCAACAAAGTTTCATATTTCAACATTAACTTCAAGAGTAACTTAACTCTTCAATGGCAACATTTATTACATTTAACAGTTTCACAAACTAGTCAACGAGTTAGCTAAATCAAGCTAATACGAGCTTAAAAACATAAAAGTTACTAAAAACGGGTAGGAAAATTAGCTAAAAACTTCAATCTTTGCTTAGCCGAACCCTAAGGTCCTTCAATGGTGTTTTCCTATTCTAATTTCAGTGGAAGATGAAATTAGGGAAGATGTTTTCATCTTTTTATTTTAATTTTTCTTACATTTCCATTTATTTATAATTTTGCCATTAAAACCTTTTTAATTTAATAAAAATCCTTATAATTCACTAGGATAATCGTCCACCATTATTCAAATGGTATAATTACCATTTGAATCCCTCCCTTACCTTCATTTTCCATTTTAATGCATTCCTCTAATAGAATCAAACTTTTGTAACCTTTACAATTTAACCCTTTTACTTAATTAACCACCTAAACGTTAAAATTTCCTAATAAAAATTTAATACGACTTAAATGACCTTGTAAATATCAAATTATTAATATTTACGGACTGATACATTGGAATTATGGTCTTGAAACCACTGTTTTCGACACTACTGAAAAACGGGTTGTTACAAACATCATCATATTTAATCATATATAATGGTTTAAAGTCTAAAATACCCTAGGCAATGTTAAAGTTTACTAAACGTACATTAAACGACCTTATAAAGAGTTAAAGCATGCTTAAAGACCACTTAACGAAAATTTCCAAAAAGTAACATAGGTCTCAATACTCTCTCACTGGTATTGGTATTTCTCATAATGGGTATTGATACTGTTTAGAAAATTGGTACCTTTTTAGCATTCCATTTCTCTGCAAAATTTAAAACCCAACATTTTATCGATGCAATTTCAAAAGTATCTATATTTCCACCCCGAGTATCGATATACCAAAATGAGTTACTGATTTCCTGCACATTCATTTCAACATGGAGGTATCGATACTAATGACCTGATTATCGATACCTCTATATAAATTAGCAAAAATTACAGCAAAACAAGGCATAATGCACATTCAAAGATTTATCCCTTCAACATGCATCAACTAACAAATCATCTAGCATCAAAATGATCATAATTATAGTTTCAATCAACATCTCAATCACAATTATTCTAACCGAAGCAAAACCAACAAACATCAAAGACATAATATGTATATACAGTCAATGTTCTAGCCACGCTGCCTTTATTTCCACAATATAAAAGAATAATGAAAACACCTACTCAGTTTACTAAGCTTAACTTGGATTGCTTTTTTGGAATTTTTGCACTGCAACGCTAACTGTTTGTAATATTTAAAAAGACTAGGTGAGCTTAAACAAGCTCAGTGAATGATCGAAAAGACCATCAAATAAACATGATAACATGCGTTAAATGAAGACATCTAAAACACAATTACAAACATGTTTGACTAATGTAACATATTAAAATATTCATGCATCAACTACCAATATTTCCAACTCTGTATTTACATAATAAATAGGCATATATCACATTTCATAATATTACATTCAACGATAAATTGGAACTTAAGGATATGAAACATAAAAGTTGGCTTTATCACCACACATTGGAGTCACGGATCTCTAACACACCATTAACTCGAAGAGTCGAACATATCCCAAAAGCGTAGCATTTCGGTAACAGTCTCCAACACACCAACATATCCCGGTGAATGGAGTTGAGTTCACATTCCCTTATCTTTCCAAAACTGTCTCAGGCCTTAATGTCCCAATAACACAACACAAGGGTGAGTGCTCAAAAATCCTATGGCATGCCAACTATATCCTACGGTCTCAAAGACACAAGCCCAAACTATCCGTAATTATTCACACATTTTTACTTATTGTTTTCTACACATTTTTACTGCATATTCACACAATAAGTACATCATCATCACTGTCATTCGATATGCATAACATACCTACAAGTAACATATTCACAATAGCCACAACAAGCATATATCACATCTTAATACTAAATCCACAACACACAATCACATACTCTGCAAATTAAATGAGACTATAAGAAAGCTTGCACTTGAAACTTAGAGTAGGGGTTAGACTACTCCTAAGCTTCCAATTAACACTAGGAATCGTGTCTACTAGTTTTTCCTTTCTTTTTTCCTTGCTCATCGAAGGTTCCCACTGTTCCAAATCTTCATCAAAATTAACCACACAACACATACTTAATCTACAACTATAGACACACTCAAATAATAAAAAATGCAGGTCTAAGGTTCCTTTCTCTTGGAACTAAAATTTTCAACTTGCAAATTCAAAACTTAAATATCTTAATCTTTACTTAATATCTTTACCTAAAAGTGATTCCATTCATCTAATTATTAACCTAAGAACAATTCCCAACCTTCAAACTACACAAAACTACATAGATTCATGGTTTCGAAATTTCGACGTATAATGGTCATTTTCACAAAAACTCAATAAAAACTTAGAATCTTTCAAAGAAACTTTAAGGAAATTTTAGAAACCTTCTGATCACATCAAAACTAATTAAAAAAACACTTTGAAACATCGTTTTCATTCAAAATCCAGAATTTCACCATTAATGACTCAAATTTCGGCATTTATTCAAAAATTTTGATTCAATGGATAAAAACTCAATTTGAAAGGCTAGGTATCATCTAAAACTAATAGAAAAACTAAAATTATCTTTGTTGGGAGAAAAAAATGAATGTTTAATTGAAAATCTAAAAAACCCAAAAGTTTGAACAATAGTAAAATTAATGGTGTTTTTGGTGTTTCTCTTTGACTTTGGAAGGGTTTTGGTGTTTGAAATTTGAAGGAACTCAAAGGATTAGAGATGGGGTTTGGGATTTGAAGGGACGACAACCTAATAGATGAGAGAAGTAGAATCGTGTAACTAGTGTAGGTGAAGGGGGAAATAGGGTGTTTTTAAAGTTTTGGTATATTTACCTTTTTGCACTCTAAATGTTAACTTGATTTTCAAAATTAAATGTATTTTCTACAATATTTTCAAAAATTAGTTTAATTCTCTAAAAGCTATAGACGAAGAGATTTCCACTATGGTTCTAATTCTTGAACACATTTTTTAGCACCTAATTTGGCCACTTTTAAAAAAACATTTACTTAGAAATTTAACTAAGCTCGACCCACAAGCTTAATCAACATTTGTAACATTCAAAATATTATTAAAAGACTCAAATTATCAAGTTACGACCCACACCTTATTTTCGCACTACCACAACACTACTTGTGAAGCATACGATTTACCCTTAAAACCTTAAATCAAACCTAAATTAAAATAAATAGGAATTTATTGAGTTAGGCCGTTGTCAAAACCAACCTTAAAACATACCCATAAGAATTTAATCAAATCAACGTTTCCATAAAAATTCCCAATCCAAAGCGACTAAGTTGCTTACACTATTTTAACGTGAAACATACGCGTGAACATCTAAAGGCTTCATTTGTTATTTGGAGCATTTAAGTCGGCACCTAACACAATTAAATGCTGAAAAAATTATGGTTATTCAATCATTAAAAACCTTAATCCAATCAATTAACAATCTCCCCAACAATTAAGTCGAAACTACGTATTAACCTTCAACCAATTGCACTTATACTTCTTGAATTGTCAATTCCAAGTTGTCAAACGATCAATATTGAATTTTTCTAAGTCACACATAATTAGAGTTTGATTAGGAAGGGTTTACAAGACCAAGATTTTGTTGGAAATAGATGGTAAAAATTAAAGAAAATAGCAACCACTTTTTGTGCCTCTAGGTGCGACGCACTACCACTAATAGTGGCAAATAGAGGCTGATTTGAAAGCCAATTAAATCAATTTTGAAGGCTATAAAATAAAATCATTAAAAATCACTCCAATTCCAAATCTAGAAAATTGGGTATTTTCTTGAAAGATTCGTCAAGAAAACAAAAGAAAAATGACACTTACACTTACTAGAAAGAATGGACAGCAATGAAGTTTCTTAGGCAACAATGGAGATTGTTCTTGGGTGTTAAGATTTTAGGTTTAAGGCTGGAAAAATGGTAGCAAGAAAGAGATGAGAATGGTGCAAGAACTCATCGCAAAAGAAAAAAAAAAGAATGGTGGCTCTTGGTGGTTTGGACGGCGGCACACAAGGGAAAATAAAAGAAAAATTGAAGAGAAAAGAGGAGAGGAAGAGGGAGGGTAGCTAGGGTGAAAAGGAAATGGCTAAAGGCTAAAAAAATAAGTAAAATTGATATTTATACCTAGGTTTACTAGCTAGAGGTGGTTCAAAAATAGGGAGAAGGAAAAATTCTAGCAAAATTTTAACTAGGGAAGGGATTCAAACTTGAAACCTTAACTAATTTTCATGCTTACTTATTTCCTTTTAACCACTAGGCTATTTGCTCATCTTTAAAATAATTTCACAAAAATTTTAAGCTAAATTTTGAGATGTTACAGACTTTTCAATGCTTGTTAAGGTTTTGCTATCGGTTGTGATGTGAAGAAGCTGCTTCTTTTTGTATTGGTTATTGATTTTGGGGGGTTGATTCACTCCAAGTTCTTGAATAATCTAAGCATTTTGTTAAAGGAACTTTTGTTTTTGTTGTTGAAAGAGCTATAATTGTAGCCATTAAAATTGGTATTACAAAGCCTTCATATGTTCTTGCAACTCAATATTGTTGAGAATTTGAGTTGGAATTTTTGTAGCTTGACCTTCTAGGGTGACCTAAGGATGAATTCCTAGTAGTGGTGATGGTGTGAATGGCCAGTGGTTTGGATAAGAATTTTGATATCTAAGTGGTGGATAGTTCTTTTTTAACAAGATACCATTGATGATAAAATTCTCAAGGATCATAAGCTTGCCTATTTTGATTCCCTTGTTGGTATTGACTATTTTGACAAACATTATATACCTATTAGCAAGTAACCTTGTTGATCCTAAGCTACTTGATGTTGGAAATTTCGATTATATTGGTTTTTTTTCTTAATATTGATTTTCGAGGAAATTCTACTAAGATGAGCCATGTTTGGTCCACGTTCATCACACCAATTATTGATACAAAAATGTAGATTGATGGTTGGAGATGATTCACACAGTTTTGTCGAGAACCATAGAATATAATTCTGGGTGGATTAGAGAAGAAGGGAGAGTGTGGAGGTAATTTCGCATAGTAAGAATATGGAAACTGCCTCAGAGTTCCTTTGTTGATGAGAGCTACTTATAAATTCTTCATATGGCTCCTAAGGATTTAGGTGTTCTTAAGAAAATAAATTATTGAGTTGTGGTTTACTTGGAGGCTACAAATAGTCTTGTCTTCACATATTATCTTTTAGGTTTTTAATGTATCATAACGAGATGCATGTGTAAATTATATGTTTACAACCATGCAAAACTATATTTTTCTTTAGGATGAAGTGTTTTTAACGAGTTATCTCTACGTTTCTTTTGACATGTTGAGAGAGTTCAAATCCGGTAAAAGATTCATAACAAATATCTATAAATATTCACAATTAATCTCCATAAATTATGTTACACATGAGCTGTAATTTAAGTTACATTACTTTAGAAAAATCTAAATCTATATCCGTAAAATTTAAATTCAGAAACATAACCTTAGATTGTATTAGAATCATTGGAACTAGAATAAGCTAAGTTTGAGTACGGAGATGGGACCAAAGTGTGTGCTAACACCAACAGACAAAGTCATGTCGAAATGAAATGGTAATAATGTAATAAAAAACCATTTTCGTTTTTTGGTTTAATGCATTGCATTGCAAGGGGACCTTTCTCTTTCCTACGGTAGAATTTTCCAGCTCTGCTCTGTCTCTCTCAATTCTCTGTATCAGCCATCACGTGACCCTCTCTCTCTCTCTGTCACTGTCTCAATTCTCTCTTACAGACAGACAAGGAAAGGTAGCAAGCAACAACCCAAAAAGGCAAACCCTTTTTTTATGAATAATTTTTTCCCTACTGAAAACAGAAAGAGAAAATAGCTTTCAAAGTGCTGAGAACCTCACACACCCTGCACTGTCTTCTCTTTCTGCCTTTGTTTTTCTCTCCTCGTGTTATTTGTAACTAAGGGAAAAACAAAACAACAATAACAATAATAATAGCAATAATATTAATAGTGAGAGGCGAGAAAGAAAGTTAAGAAACATAGAAAATAGCAAAAGGGTATCTCTCTATTTGTCTCTCTTTCTCTCTCTATCTCTTTCTTTACAATTTTTTTTTTTGCAGTGATTCTCCTCTTTCAGCTCAGCGTGTTTTGCATACAAAAAGAGAAAAAGAGTGAGACAAATATATATATTAAAACTTTTATATATTTTTTAAAATATTTGGAGAGTCTGTGTGTGGATATAAAGAAAGAAAATGCAGCAGCACCTGATGCAGATGCAGCCCATGATGGCAGCTTATTATCCCAACAACGTCACTACTGATCATATTCAACAGGTCCTCCCTTCCCTTTCCTTCCCTTCTTTCTTTCTTCCTTTTTCTTTTATTTGTTTCTTGATCACTATGTATGTGATACAGTATTTTTATTTTCTTAATAATCATTCATTCCTTTGATTAGTCTAAGGTGTTATTGGAAGCTGTATTCTTCATTTTATTGCTTGTAAAAGCTATTAGCTTTTCTCCTTTAGCTTTAATAACTGTTGGTAAGTGGTTTTAACTTCTAATCGTTTATATATTTGGCTTTCATGCTGCCAATGAGAAAATTTTTAATGGCAATTAGTAGGTTATCATGTATAGTTTTTAATGTTTTTCCTTTCTGAAATTTGTGTATGGGTTTGGGTATTTTTCATTTTTGAGATTTATTACTTAACGGGTTTGGTTTTGGGGACATATTTTCCTGTTAATAGCTAGGTTTCATCCTATATTATGCTGTTTCTGGTTGTAGATGTTCTTATTCCAGTTTCTAATGTATTGGTATGTTATCAATTTTAACCCTAGAATAAACTTTGCTTATTGGATGCATATTTATCAACAATGTATAGCACAATATGAAAGTTTCATTTGTTGTAATTTCCTTTTATCTTTGCTATCATTAGTCAATTGTAAGATGCTAAGTTACAATCCTAGACCATCAGGTATAAGTTACTCATAAAACAAGTTTAAATGATTAGCTAGTCTCTAGTAACCAGAGACACTACTAAAGAAGTGAGGAGATTATTGTCCTCGAGGCTGCCAGGCTGGTGGCTTACGGAACTGCAATGGTAAATCGGAGAATTCCGGCGGACAAAACCATCTGTGTGTGCCTAACCAAGCAATATAGTGAGGATTTCTTCTATAATGAATCTCTAAGCACAGAGTAATTGGAGTTTCTTAGGAGAATATAGGTGTTGGTAATTGCAAATGGGAACTGTTGTTTGATATTAACAAACTTGTTCGGATTCAGAGTGTTATGCATGGAAGAACTATGCATTCTTTTTGTTACCTCACTTTTCTTGGGCCCATGACTTTAGTTCTTAATGCTTTTCTGGTAGTGGTCCTCCATTAGTTCAATTTGACACATGACCTTTTGATATGTCTTTTGCTTGTTTATGTGGTCCTGTCTTGATAATCGTTTACTGGTGGTCCTTTCGATATGTTTTCATGTCATCTTAATGTGTTTCCTTGATACGGGACACCATTTATAACCTATATCTGTCTTTCTGAAACTAGCACTGCATCCTACTAGTTGTTTCGGTGAAGCTGTCAGAAGGAATCTTGTTAATATACAAAAATATATGTTCTTAATTTCTTGTATGTATGGTCATTTGGAATCTGGCTTTCGGATTAAGGTAAATCGTATGATACTTAGATTTGGTTACCTTTTCGGGATAAGCCTTGGGTCGTTTTACTTAATTTTTATTGGATTGGCAGTAACCATTATTGAAGATCTTAGTACTCTCTCACTCCTCTTCCCTCCCCCTAATTATTATGCTGGTGATGCTTTGAGTTACTTAGAGTGGTTATGAATCAAAATGGTTTTCGGGTTCCTTTTGGTCCCAAAGGAACTTCCACTAAGATTCTAAAGCTGTATTTACTGCATGTTCTTTCCTAGTTATTGTTAAATCTTTCTTAATTTGTTCAATGGCTTCATTTTGATGCATGCAGTATCTCGATGAGAACAAGTCATTGATCTTAAAGATTGTTGAGAGCCAGAATTCTGGGAAATTGAGTGAATGTGCTGAGTAAGTCCTAATTTTGAGTCTCTAATATCAAACAAATTTGGCTTTTCGGTTCGTTTTTGTTTCCTTGGCTTGCAATATCTGATACTCAATGTGGTGTTATAGCTTATACTGCTAAGTTCCTGAATTTCTTCTCTTCTTGCAAGAGGTTCCCCAAATAAGTGTTATTCGATAATTATGAAGGCCAGCTAAAGTATCTATTAATATCAAAACATGGTATATAAGTCGAAGTGTCATTTACTACGAAAATGATCATAGATCTTAATCTTTGGCTCATGCTTACTGCTAGATCACTATTCTGCACGCGTTTACTAGTTTACAAATTAGGTGTTCTTTCTATATCTCTCCGTATGGTTATTAAGTTAATTGTTACTCCATTTGAGGGTTTGCCAAAACTTAACATCCATTTATTTTCCGATGAGGTTTTCATATTTGGCTGATTAAAAACATTTGTTGACATCTGGGAACCTACAGTCTGACTGTGGTGGATCATGGATATGGCTTTGGACAATGAAATATATTGAAAATTCTCTTCGTAAAACTAACAGTGCCAAGTAAATCTCAGATCACGAAATTCCCATGGCGTCAGATACCATTCATTTAAATGGATTAGGATGTTGATAATGGAAATATCAACTGTCTAGGGAAACGACTTTGTTTATGCTAATTTCTTTCCATTCTTACATCTTTGCATTGGACTGAAACTACTTATGAAGTAACTGGGGCTGCGTATTCACTGAGAAAGTTAAGTAAGTATGGTGTTGAATCTACCTGAATTTGCTAAGATACCGGCAGAAGTCCAAAAATATGGTTATTGTAATAAAAACGAGTGATTATAAATCAGTGTATATTAAGGTTCTGCATGATCCTAAGAATCAGTGCATATCTTTAAGCCAACCATAAATTATAAAGATATTTGAGATTGAGGTCTTAGAAGGATCATTGACTAGCTTCAACTGTTGCAGGAACCAAGCAAGGCTGCAGCGAAACCTCATGTACCTGGCTGCCATTGCGGATTCTCAACCCCAACCACCCACCGTGCATGCACAGGTACCTATCTCATTTCTAGATTCATCAGTCGCTTTCTCTCTTTTTTTCCCTTTTTATTGGATTTAGGAGACTGTTACATTTTAAGTTTAGAATCTCTATCATAAGCTCCCTTTGGGTCAATCAGTACTGGAACACTAAGCTCAGGCAGCCGGAAACCGTGAATTAAATTATACTATGGCCATTCAGGCTTGAATTGTCAAAGATATTTTCAATCAGATTGAGAAAACCAATACTTTTAAACACCTTTTGCATTAAAATTTCACTGGAACTCTCCTTCAAGCTGTAGATTTTCCTACTTATCTTTGTGAATTGTTTGTAGTTTCCATCTGGTGGTATCATGCAGCCAGGAGCTGGGCACTACATGCAGCACCAACAAGCTCAACAAATGACACAACAGTCGCTTATGGCTGCTCGGTCCTCAATGTTGTATTCTCAGCAACCATTTTCTGCACTGCAACAACAACAGCAGCAAGCTTTGCACAGTCAGCTTGGCATGAGCTCTGGCGGAAGCACAGGCCTTCATATGCTGCAAACTGAATCTAGTACTGCAGGTGGCAGTGGAGCACTTGGGGCCGGAGGGTTTCCTGATTTTGGACGTGGTTCTTCTGGAGAAGGCATCCATGGTGGCAGGCCAATGGCAGGTGGAAGCAAGCAAGATATCGGGAGTGCCGGCTCAGCTGAAGGTCGTGGAGGAAGCTCTGGTGGTCAGGGTGGTGGTGATGGGGGTGAAACCCTTTACTTAAAAGCAGCCAATGATGGGAACTGAAAGGTAACACCAGTTGGTCCTACGGATCTGTTTTATCATTGAAAAACGGATGGAATGGGAGGAAATTTTCTTGCTCAAGGAACTTGTTCCTTATGCCAAAAAAAGAAGCTAGGAAATAGGCTTTAGACCTTAAACCATTTGGTTTTATGGTTTTCAAGTGTGAGACACTGCATCTTATGGTAATCGAACATGTAAATTTGTGGGGTCTCATGTTTCAGCATTCCTTAATTTTGTGTTTTATTTAATGTGGTTATGGTTCACTTTTATTATGACTCTGTTTCGACCATGTTTCAGTGGATGAATTTTGTATGGTCATTTACAGAGGTTGCATATGAAAAATTGAGTATCTTTGCTTTCCCTTTACACCCATCTCTTTGATTTTAATTATTATTTGCGCTTGCATTTATGTAAGCAGATTGAGGTATCTTTCACTAACATCACTGACAAATTTATTGGTAAAAAGCTTAAATAAAATTACTTTTTTATCAAAATATTGTTAATTGGTTTTTGTTAAATTTAACTCTGTTTTATCAATAAGATTTTAATTTTTAAATTAAACTGAAATTCGTTGAATTTTAACTAAAGTTTAAATATCGAAAATGAGTATAGGGATTGGAACATAATTAAACCATTTAAAAGATACAGCTTTTTAATTTTTAGAAAATTTATTGCATGCATAAACTCAAAACGAATACACGAGAAAATTTGAGGAATACAGAGACCAATAGTTATCGTAATTATATCCTTCCATATTCCTGGTGCCACTCTGTAAATCACCATAAATTCAGATGAGATTTAGAAAACAATCAAAAGACTTGGTTTAGTAACCACGAATTTGGGGCGAAAACAAAGGGTTAAAAGAAAAAAACCGAACTTAACGGTATTGTTGAACAATGTCAGACTCTGAATAACCCATCATTCACTTCCATACAAAACCAATAACTCACCACTCTTTTCTCTGTCTCTCTAATTTCCCCAGAAGTTAATTACATTTGCATTCCATTGCATTGCACTTTCTTTTTCAACAAACTGAGGCTCTTTAATCTTTCTTATTTCTTGCTTTTAATTATTATACATGTTTTGGAGCTTCATTTCTTGCTATCAATTAAGTTCTTTGGCAACTTGGGTTGTTACCCTTTTCTTATTTTAACTTTGATTGATATCAGATTAAGAGGCAAAAAGTTTTGGTTACAAGTGGTTTAAGCATGATTCGATTTTTTGAGTTCGATCGATGGTCTGCTTTAAGGAAGAAAGTAACTACAGGTCGCCAGGCTTCGGATTGAGAACTTAACGATGGTAATCTGAAGTTTAGACACTACTCGATTTTATTTATTTAATTCTTTGTGCGAACAAATGCTGAGTTTCGAACTTTAGACTCACTGAATGTTACTATTAAAGGTGATTGCATGGCTGGTTCATGTGTTATTAGGCGCTGTCTGTTGTAAAAGCTAATGTTTTGTGTGTGTGTGTGTGTGAGAGAAAGATTATGAAATAAAGCATTGAAAGTGGTAATTCATTAGGCTTTGTTGCTTTGCAAAATGTTAATAATGGTTTTGATACTGTGATTGCAGGCAACGGTAAATATTACTGTAGGGTCTCACGTGTGGGTTGAAGACCCAGATGAATCTTGGATTGATGGGGTGGTTTCGAAAATTACTGGAAAAGATGTTGCGATTAACACCACTAATGGAAAAACGGTATGCTTTATTACCTGTAATAACAGAAATTGATTGTGAAGGACTAGTGAAATTTTAGTACCTTCGGAATCTATCAAAATGATACAAACTTATCCTACCTAGATTCAGGACGAGCGTCATGTATATGATATATGTCTGACATGAATGCTTTTATTATTTTCTAAGTTTTTGATTTATTTGGAACATCAATCATATTCGAATATGTGTTTGTAGAAAAATGAAGTCACAGGTTCTTAATTTTAGTATTATGTAAAATGTATTCACGTAAGGTTTTCCTGGGATTTGAGATTGACGTTTGTCATGTTGATTAACTTGAAGGTCACTGAAAAATTATCAAAAATATATCCAAAAGACTTGGAAGCTCCACCTGGTGGAGTTGATGACATGACCAAGCTATCTTATCTACATGAGCCTGGAGTTTTGCAGAATTTGAAAGCTAGATATGAACTCAATGAAATTTATGTAATCTTTCTCTTCCCTTCATGTAATCACAAATGATAGTTTCATGCATTTTTGTGCTTCTTTTGGCTACACATACACACACACACACACGTATATATATCTATTATTGTTTGACATACTGGTGATGGCAGACTTATACAGGAAATATATTAATTGCTATTAATCCATTCCAAAAACTGCCTCACATCTATGATTCTCATATGATGCAACAATACAAGGGAGCCCCATTTGGGGAACTAAGTCCTCATGTTTTTGCAGTTGCTGATGTTGCATACAGGTTATTGTTTTTCTTCTTTACTTTTTCCGTTTAGTTCTTTGGGTTAATATGTAGTTTGCCCCCTGGATTTATACAAAAGTACCTAGTTGGTACCCGAACTATTTTTTTTTACCTAGTTGTTACCTGACCTTTATCCTTTTGGACAAATTTAGGGGCAAACTAAATATTAACCCTAGTTCTTTTTATTTTGTTTTTATAATTGGTGAACAAATTTTAAATTATATCAACTTCAATCAGGGCCATGATTAATGAAAGGAAAAGCAATTCAATTCTGGTTAGTGGTGAAAGTGGAGCAGGTAAAACTGAGACCACAAAGATGCTTATGCGATACCTTGCCTTTCTTGGTGGTCGAGTTGCCACCGAAGGACGGACAGTAGAACAACAAGTTCTTGAAGTATGATCCATAACTCGTATTATCTTCCATAAAGCATGTTTTTAATTCTTGCATGATTACTGAGAAGAGCATTATACCATCCGAATGCAGTCTAATCCAGTTCTTGAAGCATTTGGCAATGCTAAAACTGTTCGAAATAACAACTCCAGGTACGACACTCCATTAAAGGAAATAACTCCAACTGATAATTAATCACTGAGAAAATATACATCAGGCAATTTATTTGATCAAATCTTTCTTGCTGCAGAAGAAACTACTCTGCTCATCACATTAATAGCATTTGATGTTCGTTATATACAAGAATCTGTAGTTTGACACTGATCTTTCCTAAAACTTTTTGCTGGTGCAGTCGTTTCGGTAAATTTGTTGAGATCCAGTTTGATAAGCATGGAAGAATATCAGGAGCTGCTATCAGAACTTACCTTCTAGAGAGATCTCGTGTTTGCCAAGTTTCTGACCCTGAGCGCAACTACCACTGTTTTTATCTTCTTTGTGCGGCACCACAGGAGGTATTTTTGGCTTATTATGAGATTATCTATATATTAATGAATATTATCCATTTTCTTTTCTTGGGGGCTTAATTATATCATTGGCAGGAAGTTGATAAGTATAAGTTGGGAAACCCCAAAAGCTTTCACTATCTTAACCAGTCACGCTGCTATGAACTGGTTGGTGTAAGTGATGCCCAAGATTATCTTGCGACACGGAGAGCTATGGATATTGTCGGAATTAGTGACAAGGAGCAGGTATAACTCTTCAAGCTGCAGTATTCAGCTGCATTGTGATACAAAAACGAGGAATGACCGACCTTTTTGTTTCCCAGGAAGCCATTTTCAGAGTTGTTGCTGCAATTCTCCATCTTGGAAACATTTGTTTCACTAAAGGAAAGGAAGTTGATTCATCAGTTCCGAAAGATGACCAGGCTAAGTTCCATCTGAAGACAACAGCAGAGCTTCTCATGTATATGCTTTTTCTTCATGTCACAAGGTCATTTTTTCTGGTATCTTCCCTTTCATATTCGTTTAATCGTCCTGTTTCACTTCATTATAGGTGTGATGTTAATGCCTTAGAAGATGCATTGTGTAAGCGTGTTATGGTCACACCTGAGGAAGTTATAAAGAGAAGTCTCGATCCTCAAAGCGCTACAATTAGCAGGGATGGCTTGGCTAAAACACTTTATTCACGATTGTTCGACTGGTGAGAAGCTTATACATGAGATAATCTCTTATGATAAGGCAAAGCAGATTTGAATTTTCTGATGCTTAGGTAATGGTAAGTTGCATCTCCTTGTATGCAGGCTGGTAGATAAAATTAATAAGTCAATTGGACAAGATCCAAACTCGAAATTTTTAATAGGAGTCCTCGACATCTACGGCTTCGAAAGCTTTAAGACTAATAGGTATGCTCTATGCTTGTAATCTTTACAAATAGATGGACTATTGTCTTCGAGATATTGCAGAAAATTACCTTTAATTGGTTAAGCAGTCTTGTGACTTCATTTCACCTTATCTCACCCTGCAGCTTTGAGCAGTTTTGTATTAACTTCACCAATGAGAAGCTGCAACAGCATTTCAATCAGGTAAGGTCTTAAATTATGTTGACCACTAGATCTATTTTTTCAATCAGAAACTATTAACTTAATTGTTTCTGGTATATATTCTTCAGCATGTATTTAAGATGGAGCAAGAAGAGTACACAAAAGAGAAGATCAATTGGAGCTACATTGAATTTGTTGATAACCAGGATGTCCTCGACCTTATTGAAAAGGTTATATTCCCCTACACGTTATGCATATTGGCCATCACCTTTTTCATTTCTATTATTTTCATTATTTACTTGATGTACTTTTTCCTTCTTATATTGGCAGAAACCTGGAGGAATTGTTGCTCTTCTAGATGAAGCTTGGTATAATATTGTTCTTCCATTTATTTGCTTCAAAATTTTGCTACTTCTTCTCAAAGAAATTTATCTGTAATTCATTACATAACTTCAGTTTATGCTGCTAGTCGATGAACAACATAATTACTGTCTTATTAACTATATTTTTCAGCATGTTCCCGAAATCAACTCATGAAACTTTTGCAAACAAGCTTTATCAGACGTTTAAGAACCACAAGAGATTCATTAAGCCGAAATTGTCTCGCACTGATTTCACCATTGCTCATTATGCTGGAGATGTATGTTCCCATTAGCAAAGTGCTTATGAGTAAATAGTTGGAGGTGATATGTCAATTAAGATTCCTAACAACATTCCTTTTCAGGTTCTATACCAATCTGATCAATTTTTGGACAAAAACAAGGATTATGTGGTTCCCGAACATCAAGACTTGTTGAGTGCTTCCAAATGTTCGTTTGTATCAGGCCTTTTCCCTCCACTTCCAGAAGAAACATCTAAATCATCCAAGTTTTCTTCAATTGGTTCTCGTTTTAAGGTAGTTTTGCTTTATGTTTGTCTTCATGATTTTGGTTGAGTCCCTTGTATCAATTGACTTCATTACACTGCCGCATATAACATGTTATATGCTGCAAGAGCTAGAGGATTAACACTGTCTTGATAAATGTGCTGCAGCTCCAACTACAGTCTCTAATGGACACATTAAATTCTACGGAACCTCACTACATCCGATGTGTAAAGCCGAACAACCAACTTAAGCCTGCTATATTTGAGAATGTTAATATCATGCAACAACTCCGTTGTGGTGTGAGTACATATTTCTTCTTTTATGATCCGATTTTTCCATTTTGAACTGGTTTTTATCATATCTTCTCTCTTAGATGTTTTATTTTAACTAGAAGTTGGTCTTGTAGGGTGTTCTAGAGGCAATCAGAATCAGTATGGCCGGATATCCAACTCGCAAACCTTTCTTTGAATTCATTAACCGATTCGGGCTGCTTCATCCTGAGGCTTTGGAAGGAAAGTAAGTTGAGCTCTTTTAGTTTAAATTCATGATTAACTTCCATGAAAATGGTAAAATTCCGTTTGACAAAAGAGATTGGAGCTATGAATTATTGCTGCACTCTACTGGTTACAGCTGAAAACTAATGTCAATGCTCTTCTCCTTGATTTCATCTGTAATCAGCTATGATGAAAAGGTTGCATGCCAGAAGATTCTGGAAAAGGCCGGACTTCTAGGGTATCAAGTAATACAACAATTTTAATGCAACTGTTGGAACTGTTATATTGTTTGACCTATGTCCTTTTCTTCTTCTCTATACATGCTTTAGGACTAAAAATTGCATACATTAGTACTTTATAATTGTAATATTGTACTGAGGAAGCATAGTTAATGATCTCAAAATGGTTTTTGCAGATAGGCCTAACAAAGATCTTTCTGAGAGCTGGTCAGATGGCAGAATTAGATGCAAGGAGAGCAGAAGTACTCAATACTGCTGCCAAAACTATACAGCGGCGGATTCGTACCCATATATCTCGTAAAAGATTCCTTGCAATACAAAAGGCATCTATTAATCTTCAGGCCATATGTAGAGGTGAGTGTAAAAAGAAATATACTGTAACGACCTCTGTCTTAGTGTATGTTCTGGTGGGTTTCGATAGTATCTTGCGTTTATTTTGTGTTACTCTTCTATGGGGAATGCGAAACAAGATATAGGGAGACTGAGATGTCTAACATGCTAATTAACTACCTTATGTCTAATATGTAGGAAGATTGGCTTGCAAAGTTTATAGTAACAAGAGAGAGCAGGCAGCAGTTTGAAAATTCAGAAGAACTAAGGAGGCACCAATCTAGACAAGCCTATAAGAAGCTTCATGTATCAGCCCTTGTCTTACAGACAGGCATGAGGGCAATGGCTGCTCATAATGAATTGAGATTCAGGAAGTTAAATAAAGCGCTACATTGGTTCAGGTTATATTCTAAATCATATTAGGTTGCTTGAAAAATTTGCTCCTTGTCTATCCATTTCAGAATTGTCCTTGTTTAAAATGGAAAAACAAAACATTGCAGGCTCGATGGCGTTGTCGCAGAGCTGCTACATATTATAAGAAGCTCAAAAGAGGATGTATAGTGACACAAACCAGGTGGAGGGGAAGAGTTGCAAGAAGAGAGCTTAGAAAGCTCAAAATGGTCTGTGTTGGATTATCTTCTTCTACAGTCTTTATAAAATTTATTTCTTTCTAATAGTCCTTCTTATCTGGCAGGTTTTGAATCTTTTTGTGTACTGCACTATGTCCATCAACTGATGTTTCATATTGCTGTCTTGACATGATGTTGTTATAGAATTTAACATCATTAATCAACTGATCTGTGTTTTTCTCAATAAGCTTATAGCAGTTTTCTTGGTGCAAAACATACATCAAGCACGGTGCTTCTTCCAAGGACAAACGTTTGATTTTCTTTCTATTAATGCTTTCCATTTTTCCTTGATTTTATATGTAGGCTGCAAGGGAAACAGGTGCACTAAAAGAAGCGAAGGATAAGCTTGAAAAGAATGTGGAGGAACTTACTTGGCGTTTACAGCTTGAGAAACGTTTAAGGGTAACTATTTAATCATGCAGACGATAATGTTTGGTAGAGAAGTGCTAAACCATGAAACATGACAGTTCTAATGGAAGTTGCCGGTTGTATCTGTGTAATAACAAGCAATAATGTCAACATTCTAGAATTTCATCAGTTTTTAAGTGTTTCGAAATCTGCAGATATTATACTGTATCCTATGCTGCTTTCTTTTATATATATATATATATGTTCATTGAAAGCCTTGAAACCATGTATGCAGACTGATCTAGAAGAAGCAAAAGCTCAGGAGGTAGCAAACTGCAAAACACTTGCAAGAAATGCAGAAAACAATTGATGAAACCAATGAATTGCTTGAAAAAGAACGAGAGTCTGCAAAGAAAGCCATCGAAGAAGCGCCTCCTGTTGTACAAGAGAAAGAAGTTTTAGTTGAAGATACAAAGCAAATTGAATCTCTAACAGAAGAATTGGAAACCCTAAAGGTATAAAGGTTTACTTTACAATTAGTATGTGGTACTTATTTTTCATTTAATGGATCAAGCAAGTAATAGAACATAAACAATTTGCTCTAGAACAGAATTATATACTCGAAAATACTGCAGTTGATTATAAATAGCTTCTGATCTTGACATTGCTGTTATGTCCAAACAGACCTCATTAGATCGGAAAAACAAAGAGCAGACAGTGCTGAAGAAAAATACAATGAACTCAAAGAGTCAAGTGAAGAAACTGGAAAAAAACTGGACGAAACAGAAAAAAAACTTAAACAACTCCAGGACACATTGAGAGGGTAGTGTATGAACAATAATTTTCCGTACTAGTTTACTATAAATGCTCATGGTTTTCTTTTTTTTCAAGAACATATAATGCATGAGTTTTATACTGTTGAAATTCTTGCTCACTTCCATATATCACCACATTAAACTCATCGTGACATGGTTACATGAAATCAGGTTAGAGGAGAAGCTCACTAATCTAGAATCGGAGAATAAAGTACTACGGCAACAGGCTGTATCTATGACTCCAAATAAGTTCCTTTCTGGACGCTCGAGATCGATTTTGCAGGTATTTAGAATAATAACGAGCTTCTAAATATTTCCAATTTAACTTTTATTGTCTCAAAGGACTAAGGAGATTTACCTGCTGTCTAATGATTGGCAGAGAGGTTCTGAAAGTGGGCATCTAGAACCAAGGGTACCCATTGTGAGTAAATTTCTTATAACTTTATGCTATAAAAGGAGTCAAGAAAACGAAATAAAAATCCATACATGGTGTTTTTTGTTGTCTAAAATTTCTTGTTCTGAACAAAGTATTTTAACAGGATCTTCACAGCAGCTCAATAAACCATAGAGAGCCACACGAAGTGGAGGAGAAACCGCAAAAATCACTAAATGAGAAACAACAGGAAAACCAGGATTTGCTCATTCGATGTATTGCGCAACATTTAGGCTTTGCAGGGAACAGGCCTATTGCAGCTTGTATCATTTACAAATGTCTTCTGCAATGGAGATCGTTCGAAGTTGAGCGAACTAGTGTCTTTGATCGGATCATTCAGACTATAGGCAATGCTATTGAGGTGGAAGTGTCACTTTTGCACCAACTTTTCTAAAAGATATGGTTAGAAACCTCAGATTCTTAAGGCTGATTGTTGGCATTTTAATTTCAGACCCAGGATAACAATGATGTCTTGGCCTATTGGCTATCCAATGCCTCCACACTTCTCTTGCTACTCCAATGCACATTAAAAGCTAGTGGTGCTGCTGGAATGACTCCACAACGCCGTCGATCATCATCAGCTACTTTGTTTGGGAGAATGACTCAAGTAAAAAGCTTTCTCATTAATGCCAAATCATGACGTTCAGGAAATAACATTTCTGTAACTAATCAATGTGTTGCTATTATTTCTTAAAGAGTTTCCGTGGAGCTCCACAAGGTGTCAGTCTTGCCTTAATTAATGGAGGCGTCACCGCTGGGGTGGACACGTTACGGCAAGTTGAAGCCAAGTACCCAGCCTTGCTTTTAAGCAACAGCTTACAGCATATGTGGAGAAGATATATGGAATGATCAGAGATAATCTGAAGAAAGAAATTTCACCATTGCTTGGATTGTGCATACAGGTAACATATATATCAGAATCAGATTATGTGAAGGCAGTAATCAGAAGAAATAAACCACAACTACATCTATGACTCATATATGGATACAATGATATAGGCACCAAGAACATCCAGAGCAAGCTTGGTTAAAGGAGCATCGCGATCCGTTGCAAATACTGCAGGCCAACAGGCTTTGATTGCTCACTGGCAAGGGATTGTGAAGAGCCTTGGAAATTTCTTGAACACGTTGAAACTAAATTTTGTTAGTTTTCACATCCATTTCCCCCCTTCTTATTCATATCTCTAGCTTGTCTTCTGCACAGAGCTTCAAACTAAAGTTTCAAACTGAACTTAGTTCCGCTGAGTCTTGAGTTTAAGTATTCATATCTTTACTATTTGCAATGTATGTTTAAGCAAGATTTCCCAAGGATTACTGTTTTTTGATTCCCTTTACAGGTACCTCCATTCTTAGTCCGTAAGGTGTTTACACAGATATTCTCATTCATCAATGTTCAACTATTCAACAGGTTACTGTTCATGCTGTTACTTTAGTGCTTTACGCTTGGTTTTTTCTGCTGTATGCAGAAACTTTTTATATGGCATACCAATACACTATTCTATTGCAGTCTTTTGTTGAGGAGAGAGTGTTGTTCATTCAGTAATGGTGAATATGTTAAAGCTGGGTTAGCTGAACTTGAACACTGGTGTTATGAGGCAACCGATGAGGTACCTTTAACTGCCTCCCTGTTTGCTTTCTGGTTCAAGGAGAATACTTGCAAAACTTGATAGATCTGTAAATGCAGTATGCAGGTTTAGCTTGGGATGAGCTCAAGCATATACGGCAGGCCATCGGTTTTCTAGTATGTTCCCATTCTTACAACACTTTAGATCTGTTCTTTCATTTTCTTGTTATGACATTCAGGAATAAAAGAAGTAGTGCACGATATCAATGTTATTCTCTTTTTGATTTAGGTAATACATCAAAAATCTAAGAAAACACTGGATGAAATAAGCCACGATCTTTGTCCGGTAAGCCACTGACATCACTACTTTCCAAATCTTCCCTGGATCTGAAGCCTCAAGCGATTTTCATTTTTCACCTACAGGTCCTCAGTATACAGCAGCTGTATCGTATTAGTACGATGTATTGGGATGACAAGTATGGCACGCATAGTGTGTCCCCGGATGTAAGTTTCAAGATATGCAGTTTGTCAAACTAGATTAAAAGATATCCACTAGTTTAATAATATGACTTGGCTCGATTATCGACTTCTAGGTAATAGCCAATATGAGAGTGTTGATGACAGAAGATTCCAACAATGCAGTTAGTAATTCCTTCCTGCTGGATGATGATTCAAGGTTAGCATTTACATTCCACTATGTGATGATGATCTATTTGGCCCTCTACCTTTGTTTTTCACCTTTTAGGATGCATTGCTCTTAAAGCTAATTGAAAACACTACCTGGAAACCAGCTGAGCTCGTTTTTTAACGGACTTTCCACAACTTTTATCGTTTTGCAGCATTCCATTTTCAGTTGACGACCTATCAAAGTCGATGGAACAAATAGACATTGCGGACATCGAACCACCACCACTTATTCGCGAGAACATAGGCTTTAGTTTCTTGTTGCCACGTTCAGATTAATCCAATCTGTTTCCAGCAATGGATTGCTTCTTCCAAGGTGTAGATTCACCTTCCAACCTCGTTAACGGTGAATGTCCTTAAGGTGTTCATTCATCTTGCTTTAAGACCAGAAATATTTGTCCAAAATTTTGTTTCCACATTATAGGTCATTGATTCAAAGACGAATATGTCTTTGTTCCCTACTTAGCACAGTCGTCTAAATTTTCACTTATGTTGTACAATTAGTTCATCCTTTTTTATCTATGGGAAAAATAATTAAAGCAGAGAACTATTTTCACATTTTGCAGTATTTCTAGTCCAATCTTCTGGGCCAATTATTACATAGTGTAACATTTCCTCAGTTTATTCTTTCCATGAACACACTATCACTACCAATAAATGCAGGACTTTGAATAATTAGTACCATATACTACGACAGTCCAAGAACTCATGACATGAGGTATAGTCATCAAATGAAAGGAAAAAGCCACCAATCTAAGAACTAATCACCAAGAAATAATAATTTTTTTGACATATCAAGAAAATTGAAGTTTTCCTCCCATACTTGTACACTTGGAAAGATACTTAAAAAGAACAATTCCCTCAAGACTTGCTTTTTCCTTAATTGTTCACCAAGAAAACAATAATTTTGGCCATCCATGACCCAACTACTAACATTCAATCACATATTCATGATATATATATATATATCAATGCCACTAAAACAAACAAAATGAAGATAGTTTCCTGAGTCGCAAGTAGAATATGAATGGAGTTGTCTTAAAAACACTAGACAGAACATCCAATGCTTAAACTGACACAAACCTAGATGTCAAAATGAGATGATCGACCCAAAAAATGCAAGTTTAACAAGACGAAATGCCCTTCAAAAAAAAAAAATTATGTTGTTTATCTTGTTTGGCTATAGAGAAAGAGGGAATCCTTAAAAGGCTTGATAAAAGGGGGAGCCAACTGGGAGAGCTTCCTCAAAATAATCGGCAAAGTAAATAAAGAAGAATTTTTGAAGTCCAAAGTCAAAACTATACTAGTAAAAGTGTTTATGTGCAGTCGGATTCGGGTTGGACCCGGAAATAAGATAAACGGGTTTTGAGTTGACCAAAAAAAGGTTATGGGAATGGGATATTGGGCTGTCTAAATTTCAAAAAAGAAATTATTAATAATAATTAAAACTTTACTCAACCTGGTAACGGCGTCGTTCGGCTTTTCTTCTCTGGTGCTGCTAGCTCAAGCTTTGCTGCAGATTTCTAAAATTAGATTTATCATTCGTTTTCTTTGATCAGTTATTTCATTGGAAACGATAATCGGCTGGAATTCAAGATGGAAACTTTCATAAATCCCAAATCACTTTTTCATTTACTTTTATTACCATGTTTGCTTCTCTACAGTTCGATTGCATACAATTCTTCTCCTGTCGAAGCCGCCATGCATACTAACAATTGGGCTGTCTTAGTTTGCACCTCTCGTTTCTGGTAATAAAAACCTCAATTTGTGCACTTTTTCTTTATTTCCCTGTTTTTTTTTCTTTTCATTGAGTTTTAGGATCAAATGAATCATACCCGTGTAATATTGGGGATAATTAAGATAACCCATCTTGTTTTCCCTTAATTTTTTGTTTGATTTGATATCTAGCTACATTTGTTTGGCACCAGTCTGAAGTTGAGAGGATATAGGATAGACTTTTAGATGCTATTTTGATGTGTAATTTGATTGTTTGAACTCTGTGGCTTTGTTTGATTATGTCATTGTAAGTTTGATATAATGAAACTCTGCCTCTTTGTACTCTGAGAAACTTTTTTGTGTTTTGATATTTGCTTATTTTCTTTGTGCAAGTCCTTTTGACCCCTCAAACTAGTGGTAATTACTAATGATGAACAAACTATCAGCTTTCCGTTTTTCTTTATTAGAAGCTATTCTTTTTGTTAGTGCTGGTGAGGTGTTCCCCAGTTGATGATTTCAAAGCAAATGCTTTTTTTTTACTTCTGGTTTATCAATGCAAAAGCAAATTCAAATGTGGTAATGGCTGTGGTCAAGGTTCTGCTCCTCAATAAAATTCTCTTTTCTCACCTTTCTATCTTCTGGAGCAATGAAATATTTAGATGTTTGTATGGGACAGCTATCTCTTTAGTTTCTGTCACTTAACAAGGAAGACAAATTCAAACAAGGTTGCACTATTTTTAACATCCTTTCTCTTACTGTATTTGATCAGCTAAAACAGAGCACAATGTAGAGTCCTGAAATTGTTAATTGAAATAATTGTGACTTTTCCCTTTCAGGTTTAACTATCGTCATATGGCGAACACTTTATCCTTGTATAGGTAACCAGGCACCAGCCTAGTCTTTTTTTTTTTTTTTTCAGTTATAATTTGTTTATTTTGGTTAATTTTTTTCCTTTGTTTGGATTTCCAGGACAGTTAAGCGACTAGGAATACCTGATGAGAGGATAATACTCATGCTTGCAGATGACATGGCCTGCAACACTAGAAACAAGTACCCTGCTCAAGTTTTCAACAATGAGAACCATAGACTCAACCTTTATGGAGATAATGTTGAGGTTAGTTCTTAGTGATCAATTACTTAATTGGCTTGATTGTGTGGGTGGGCACAGGCAAGAGGGGGGCAGGGAGTGTAGGGCACGTGGTGGGCGTAGTAAGATGGTCTAGCCTAATGTAATGTGCATGGTACCAAACATTGATTATCTTAGGTGTTTCACTGGGTGCATATTGTTGCATGTTGTGCTTGAAGGGTTGTCCTTTTCCCCCCTTTTATTACTCTGTTCATTTGACCAACCCTAATTTATCCAAGTTGTAATCACTCAGGTAGATTATCGAGGTTATGAAGTAACAGTGGAAAATTTTTTGCGTGTTTTAACTGGACGTCATGAGACTGCTGTTCCAAGATCAAAGCGGCTTTTGAGTGATGAAGGCAGTCACATTCTTCTATATATGACAGGGCATGGGGGAGATGAGTTTTTAAAGTTTCAAGACTCGGAGGAACTACAGAGTCATGATTTAGCTGATGCTGTGAAACAGATGAAAGAAAAGCACAGGTGAGAACATAGGAAAAAGCAAATGATACTATTTATCTACCCAATACTTTAAAGCAATGTTTTGCTTTATATGCACTTTGCTGATGGTCTATAGTTGTAATTGCTATGTGAAAATGGACTCGTACTGTTGCTGATGCTGCAAATTCAGATTTAAGGAATTGCTGATAATGGTGGACACTTGTCAAGCAGCCACTCTCTTCAATCAGGTTTTTATCTGCTTTAAATAGAGCTTTACTTCCTCAAATATAACATTATTCAATTTTTTGCCATAAATTTATGCATTTCTGATAGGAATATTGCTCTTTGACCATTTTTTTATGTGGAAAATGTGTTTATTTGTCAAAAGATTCAATTTTATTCGAACTTCAAATAGATCCATTGCTGCATGAAATCACATTTTAGCCCACCTCCTGATAAGTATGTTGTCATATACATTTGCAATTCAGGACTGTTTTTGATTGCTTATAGATGCGACATTCTGAAACTTCTATGTTTGTAGGCAATAAAATGCACCTTATCTGATAACTGATCTGATGCTAAATTGATGATCTTTTTTCTCTATTTTTGCAGCTTCAGTCCCCTGGCGTTTTGGCTATTGGAAGTAGCATGAAGGGAGAGAACTCGTATTCACATCACTTGGATTCTGATGTAAGTGATCAGAGGAAATTGTTTTTTCATTTTAGCACCCTTTGAATGACATGTCCCCCCCAAAAAATGCAATGCATGTATGTATTTATCACCTAAGTGGTATCAGGTTTTGGTAGGTTGGCTTCCTGGTTACACAGATACATGTTCTCATTCTTATTCATTTCTTATTTTACTGCAGGTTGGTGTATCAGTTGTGGACCGTTTCACCTATTATACCCTTGCTTTTTTTGAGAGGCTAAATATATATGACAATGCCTCATTGAGCAGGTACATCCGCTTCAGAATTTGTAATAATAAGATAGCTACTTTTGTTTTCACACTGAAGTGTCTTAAAATCCTTATTGAGCTTTTTCTTGTCAAGTATTTCAATTTTCTTGTATTCTATTTAGCATGCTTTTCTCAATTGAAGTTTTCTCTCCTCATCCATTTAAGTTGGTTTTTCTTTTTGGCATATTTGTTACTTCCTCGGCATTTTCATCTGAAAAGTAAACTCTGGTTTTCTGGTTATTTGCAGTCTGTTCAGTTCTTACAATCCAAGTTTGTTGATGTCTACCGCATATTACCGCAAAGATCTATACAAGCGACGTTTGGAGGAGGTATGAATTTTCCAAATCTGTCTTTAATATTAATATTTGTGCCTCTATATGTTTTTAGATGCTTGTACTTTGTACTTCTCTAATATTTTTGTGAGGAAGCTTTAGTGCCTATTGCCGGTAATAAACTTCTTACTATCAGCTGTATATGCTTGTGTTGGTGAATCTAGTGTTGCACCATGAGAGGAGTGTGCGAAATTTCAAACTTTCTCCTATCAAATCTGCATTATTTACTGCCTGTATTATTGTTGGTACAGTTTTCAGTGATTGAAATTTTGTATCGTGATGAAGTGCTATGTACAATACCTAAGATCGAGGCATCGTGTAACCAAGTTGCTTTCTCTCTAGGTACCTGTTACAAACTTCTTTGGCTCAGTCATGGAAACGATACATACTGATGCAGCCTACAAAGCCCTTTCAAGGAGAAATTCTGGCAGGTTTGAAGACGAAATGTCTTTGGATCAGTCAGTGCACCACATCAAGAGAAGAATGTTGATAAAAGTAAATGATGGGGACGAAATTCACGACATTAACCCTGAGGTGATTGTTTGTACCCTTCCCTTCCGCAGTTATCTACTTGCTTTAATCTATATATGATCCCTAGCTTACAGTAGGGAAATGCACAAGTTATTGCAGGGTGAAGAAGGTGCTTCTAAATGTCCATGGAGTACCTTCCGTAAAAAGTTTCAAAAGGCTGAAAATGTTGATTCCTTATTGAATTATGGCTTGGTAGCAATGATTCCTTTGTTGGTGATTTCGACATGGCTGGTTCAGTGATCTCTCTCATTACACTTTCTAAAAAAAGGACTGTATTTGCTATAGCTTTGGTACAAATTTGTTTACTCTGAAGCTTGTATTCATTGATTTTGATGACAACTTTAATGTTCATCAACGCCCCTTTCTCCTGGCAAACTATTTACTTGAATCACAATAGAAACAAAGAAGGGTAAGGCGACATATAGTCTTAAGAACTTGAATACAATGTGAATATAAAACGATAGTACAGCCTCCATCCACAAAGTAATTAATGTTCTACAGGATTTCCAGCTGATTTTGAGTGTGGCAGCCCTTAATTTCAACAATTTACGCGATTCATCATGAAAATGCAACTACCCAACCAAGAAGACATCATTAGTTAGTCGACAACAGTAAGTCAACCTCAGCTTTTATAAGCAAAATTGATAGCTTTTATCAACCTTATTTTTAAATCAAAGGAAGCAACCTTCTTGGTGTTTATTAAGGGCTATCTCTCCTTGCTGCTGTTTATTCCTCATTCGATCCATGGCTTAATGTTGCAAACTTATGAAGCTAGTGGACAGCTTCCCCTAATAGCTGAAGCTCTGGAAGCTGAGTCAACCCAACCCTCTGCTCAAGACTAGCTACTCATCATGAACAGAAGAAATGAGAAAACAATCCCAAAAAGGCCTCAATCTCCAAATAATAAGGGCTTTAGAGGCATGTTTGTTCCTCCAGGACCACCTCCAAGACCTCACCACCGCCACCTATAATTTTCATAAATTTTATGTACTTCCCTTTCTCTCCCTGATGAATAAATTTGGGTAATTTTTTAATCCTTTCTGTTTTTAATCTGGGAAATTAATTTTTATTCCAGGCTTTATATGCTTCTTTTTAAAGAGACAATTCAATAATAAACTTGGGAATTCAAATTCCCTGTGGTTCCAGTTAAAAATGGTTAGATTTTAGCGGAGAGGTTTAGAAATGCTGAGAAAAATTGAATCTACTAGAGTTTGATGTTCTAGGTTTTAACTTTCACCTAATCTCTATATTTATATTGTCTGACTTGAAGTTCGGGGACAATATTCTGGTTTTTCTCAATTTTATTAAATTGATTTAACCCATTATAACTTGTTATTGTGTTTGTATAATATATCTTTATTTTTATATTATAAATTATAAATATATTTTAAACAACCAAAAAAAATTAAAACAAGTGTTTTTTCAGTCGAAATAAAAAAAAAATCCAATCAAACTAAAATCGACTAAATTGACTCAATTGATTTAACTGATTTTCTCGATTTTAACCGAAATTTATTCTTTAGTCTATCTAGTTTGATTCTAAATATATTTTTGATTGTACTCTTCAATACTTGTTTTTTATTAGAGTTAATTTAGATAAATATGATTGGTAATTATAATTTCAATCACAATCTAAAATAAATTGTTAGGTTTTAGCATTAAAGTCCTAATTAGTTAATTAATCACTGAAAACCAATAAGCAAAGCAAGCCAGGTTCCATACAAAACTAGACATCATTAAACAAATTCTGATGCAAATATTAACGCATTCGAATACCATCAATCCATAAAAGTGTGTCGGAATGCCATCTTCAACCTTAAAATGTGATTCCCCTATATCTATTTTTCATATATTTAGAATTTAATCCGTTTATATTTATGTCAAATTTTTAATTCTTTTATTTTTTAGATTTAAAAGTAGAGTAAACTATACCTATGGTCATTTTTATATATTTCAGGTTACGTTTTAGTCGTTTATATTTGAAATGTTACGTTTTAGTCACTAAGCCGTTAATTGTCGTTAAGCTGATATGGCACGTTAAATCATTTCAAAAAAAAGGTTAAATTATACAATTGATCCCCATATTTTTTTCGTTTTGAGCAATTTAATTTTTTCATTTTTATATTCTTCTAACTTTCTTTTTTTTTTTTCATTATTTTTCATTCTCTTCTCCTTCTCCCTCTACTTTCTTACCTTTTCCATTTCTTTTAACATATCAGGAAGTCAATTTGGCAATGAAGAAAGAAGCATGATATGGGTTTTATGAGTTTTGGTTATAGGCAATGTTGGCTTTCAACTTCCTGATATGTTAAAAGAAATAGAGAAGGTAAGAAAATAGAGGGAAAAACACAAGAGAAACTAAAATAAAGAAAGAAAAAAAGAAAGTTTAAAGAACATAAAAGAAAAAAATTAAATTGCTCAAAACGAAAAAATATGGAAATCGATTGTATAATTTAACTTAATTTTTTTGTTTGAAATGATGATTTAACATGCCACTTTAGCTTACCATTACATCGTTAACAACAATTAAATGTTCAGTGGCTAAAATATTACAACATGATAACGTAAGTGACTAAAACGTAACATTTCAAACATAAGTGACTAAAATGTAATCTAAGGTAAACAAAAGTGACAATAGATGTAGTTTACCCTTAAAAATATAAGTGTTATTATTAACATCGTTAAAATTTTTATGTTAAAGTCATGTTTATTAAGCATCATTTTCTTGTTATGTGGCTACCAAAAATGGAATTTTGTTTATTTCAAAATTTCAAACCAATGATTTTAATTGAAGAAGTTTGATGAGGTTAAATGATCATTGAACTTGAATTTTAAATTCTGAAAAGTAGAGCTAGAGAAACTAAATTCTTGAAAATAAAAGTAGATAGATTAATTTCTAAATGTATGAAGAGTATAAAAACTTGTAATATATTTTAACCAATTACTTAACCACTAAAAGTAAAATATGTAAATACCGAGAAAATTTTAATTTTTTGGAAGTTATGGTGTCTAAATATGTGTTTTTATTATTTTATTTAAACTGTAAATATGCTAAAAAAATCAATTGAGAAATTAGGTTGTTTTTTTTTAGAATTTATCGGTTTACGTTGTTTTTGGATTTAGAAAAAAAAATGCGTCTTATAGGGCACGCTTTCACTGATTTGGCAAAGAAAGTATGCCCTGTAGGACATGTTTTCTTCTCTTTCCTAAAAGCGCATCCTACGTAGTGCATATTCTTTGCCAGATCAGTGAAAACGTGCCCTGTAGGACGTGTTTTCTGTCCAACGGTAATATTTCCTAACGAGTAAAAATTCCTACGACTATAGGACTCCAACAACCATAGTTTTCCCTATATAAAGTCCTCCAACTCTCATTCTTTTTAACTCAACTCTCAACTCTCAATTTTCACAATTTGATTCTCAATTTCTTGTTTTCGATTTGTTATTCTCAATTGTCAATTCTGGATTTTTTATTTTAAATTCCCAATTCCATTTTTTTTTAAATGTTTATATCCTTTGATTTGATTTTATCCATTCTTCGATGGCAGATCAACTTATTCATTTGGATGACAAGCATATTTCTGATGTTCAATTACAAATGGTAAGACAACATTATTAAATTATTTAATTTTAATCAGTTAATTATTATGGTGTTAAGAAAATATTATTAAATTATTTTATTTTAAATAGTTAATTATTATGTTGTTTAGATTATTAATTTTTTATATTTATATTCTCAACCGGAAGAACGAATTTTGGAGATGTACATAAACAATGTAAGTGAAGGTGCACCGCATATCATCTATGGTCACTTGCGAGATGCTGGATTTTTATATGTGGCTCGCATGTTCGAGGAAATTAAATTGGACCCTCCACTTATCAATGCTTTGGTCGAAAGATGGAGATTGAAGACACACACACATTCCATCTTCTCTGTGGTGAGTGTACAATTACACTGGAGGATATTAGTTTACAACTCGGTCTATCGGTTGACGGGGAAGTTGTTACGGGGCCAGTGATTAGTGCTGATTGGAGTGTAACATGCGAGCAACTACTAGGGAATGTGCCAAACAGGTTTAGGGTAGGCGGATTGAGATGAGATGGTTGGAAGACAACTTCAAACATATCGAGGCCTCTGCGAGTGATGTTGAAAAGGAACAATTCGCACAAGCATTCATCTTGAGGTTGATCGGGAGTATGCTAATGCCAGATAAATCTCGTAATTTGGTACATTTAAGGTGGCTACTAATACTAGCCGACTTTGGCCCTAGTTGACTGTGGTTATGCTGCGTCGTATTCATCTTGAGTTGGAGGGCTTTATATAGGGAAAAATATGGTTGGAGTCCTTGATGGTCACTAAA